>NW_017176727.1:748666-827257 GCF_001652005.2 Ceratina calcarata | reverse complement strand
AAGCATTATCTAAGCATAATAAACGCGTCGTAAGTCAGCGACCTATGCCACTCATATTTCAATATTATATATGTATAATCCTTGGAAAAGTACATATGTTTTACACGACTTATCGTCAAATGTGTACGTTGTGTACCTACCAGTTAATCACACTTAAAGATTCACGAACACGTCATTACTGAACGGTAAAGTTTATGTATGTATCTAAGTAAACTTTGAACATGAAAGAATAGCATGATTTATAGAAATGCTTGTAATAAATTGAATTACATTAACTGATAAAAAAAAATGCGCAATCATTGTGACATTTAGCAGATATGAATTAACCGAATCACACATTCGTGGATTTCATAGAGAGGATATGTAATACTCTGCGTTCCAGAGCATCGACAATCGAATCTGAAAAACACTTTATTGCGGTTTAACTATCCAACCGTTGGCATCGAATCTATCAAGTTTAACTGAAGCGTTTCAAAGCTGTTCCCGCGGCGTTCGAAAGTGGCAGCAAACGAGCCGCGATGCAAACGTGTCGGGATTGTGCAACGACACTCGATGCACGATTGTGACAGCCTGGAGCTAAGTTGTCCTCGTTTCTTCTGCCACATTCCATCTCTTTGGCAAAAGCACAGATGAACTCGCCACAATGTGCCGTACAACGATACGGTTTTACTCGGGCAAAAAAAATAAAAAAATAGAAAGTAGGCGGCCGTGACGGCGTAATATCGCGCATCAGATACCGAAGATGATCGCTCACAACTATCCTAACATTCTACCATTCACTGGTACACCGTTATGTCGTAAACAGTCAAGGGTCAACATTCGCATCGTACCGCGCACCTGTTTGAACTCTCCACTCGCATTGCACGAATTTCTGACGGAGGGAAACATGTGCGTTTTACTACTGATAAGATTGTCTACGTCCTGCTTACCGCACTTATAAATCCATGACCTTACATATCAAAGAAGATACCAATATCACTTTTTCTTTAAAATAGTAATATGGTAATTATGAATTTATGATACGAATTAAAAGAATTAATGTTTAGGAAATAGGAACGCCTAATAGTCGCAGTGCAAGCATAATTACTCGTTACCAACTATGTATAAGACATGAATATGCAAAATAACATTTCATGATAGATCATCTTTAGTAGAAAGTAAGAGTTATATCACCGCATGACAACCAATCACTTCGGTGAAATTCTTTAGTGCTCTTTTAACATCAAACTGTCTAACACGTTATGGGAAATAGTGTCGCAGATTAGAAAAGAAGTATTATACACAATGACTTCTATGTTGAATAAAGATAAATAGACAACACCGTGGAAGCGTTTATTCGTGCGCATAAATTCATAATTCGTTTTCCCGCACGACACGTTTCAATATAGAGCGGTGAGCATTAAAAACATACTCAGTCGATGTACTTTGGTGGCGCGACGATTTCAAGGGTTTAATGTATGTCGTGTCGGTTCGGCGTTTGCGCTCATGAATAAAGAAATATCTCGACACTACTCCACCCATAAAACATACACGGTTATTTTGAATTCGTTCTTTCCCGCACACGTCGCGTGTCCGTACACGTGTCCGTGTGGGTACGTGCGATGGCTTCACACAATGCATTATAGAATAATCGTTATTTTTTGCGTAGAAGTTTCCTAGGACTTCAATACGAGAAACATATTTGTTCATGAGTTTTCTGTATAAAATAAGTCTATAATAAAAATCATTTTTAATACTATAGACCATTTAAGAAGTAAGTGTATGTATTTAACTTAATCATTTCTCCAAAATTAGTCAATTGATCTCGATGTAACCAGCTTGCCTCGGCCCCTAATTAAGCCAGTCAATCATGTACCCGCGGTGTAATATTATAAAATGTTCGCATCGTAAAGTATCGTCGTGGTAAAATACAAATGTCTTGGAATGATGAAGCAACGAAAAAATGCAAACGAACGACGATTATCTTTGAAAATATACAACGCGTAAATGACGGTCAGCTCCTTCGTTAATTACAGGATACGATGCTTTTGCAGCATTAATTTTCAAAGAGTACAAAACTCGTGAAAGAAGCAGAATCATCCATCTGATTTCGTGTTATTTTTATTATCATTCATATAGTATAATTTAAATGTTCAATGAATGGATAATACTAGTTATCCCATCGTAGATTATTTTTTCAAAGGTGTTTTAACATTGTCTATAATGTCCTTAAATGTGCGAGGGCGATACGCTCTTGTTACCTATCGGAAAAAGATAATCCAAGATTAGCGTCCTAACCGACCAGAGTAAATATGGGCGAAGTTAGCTATTGGATACCTCAGAAGGGCAGAGAATATTTAAAATGTCAGCAAGGTCAAAAAGCCGGGTGAGTTAATTGGCGCATGAATGTCACGGCGAATTTTAATCATCAAACGCCACGTAACATTCCGACACTTAGAAGACGAAATCATGAAATTAGTACAGACGAATTTGTTCTTATTAGTCTTGAAATGCAAATAAGTTTCCAAAAACGTACTTAATGAGAGTGCTAATCTAAAAAATTCAATAATCTTATTGTGTACGAAAAGAAACTGGTACCTTGTCTTACAGAATAAGAGTACGAATGATATCGAAGTACTTACGCAGCGTGTTAACAAGAATCGATCGATAACGCTGACGCATATATGTACGTTCCGTACGATCTAACGGTCCATTGATAAATCGTCGCGGAAGGTCAGATTAAATAGGTAACGCGGTGTTACGAATTACGCGGAAGCAAATGTGAAAAGGAAAGCTTATGTCGCTCCGTTGGCTCTGATTCGGCAGCAACATAACGAATCGCACTTTCAACTATTATCTGTTGATCACGGATGTTGATCCCTTCGTAACTTCACTTCGCGCGAGGCGACAATAACATTACATACGTACATATCTACACTACCGCACAAGGAAGATGCGTGCAATCTGTGACAAGCCTCCGGCAGCTTCTCTTTGGCAAGAAAATCGAGACATACATGCATACGTAGTATAACGGAATAGTAGCGTGCTTCGCTTTCCACTGTCACTGAGAACTTGTTATCTGAACCGTGACTGGGCGCAGTTACACGCGTTCTCAATACGAGGATACATACGCACAAAGCATCGTGACTGATGGACACGGCGAATTTTCGAGCTAGCATCGGAAAAACCACCCCCTGCACAGCCGGCGCCCCAACAGCCATGTGCCGCCCTAAACCTCCGCCCATTGGCCCGAACGACTCATTCTACGGATCTCCCGGTTCCACCGGGACTCATTCTTTTGTTTTATTACGCGATGGAAATCGAGGATCTCGCGAACGATGGGTTAACCGTTTCCTGTGGTTACGTTATCGTGCATGATAACTCTACGCGACCCATCCCTGCGGGAGCTCGTCGAGAAAGGGGAATGGGAAAAGGCCGACTGACAAGACGTCACGTCTCCCGGGAGCGCTTAGTTAGATCGAAGCGAACTCACCATATCCACCATACAGCTGGCCGCGTGTCCACGCATAACACTGATCAATGCACCAGGGCTGATAGACAGCCCGTGATCTCTACGTCGTTAGGCGAAAACGTGGTAAATAATATGAACGAAACGATTCACACACCGCGCACAGTCTTCACCCGCGAATCGAGAAAATGGCGTTGCTCGCTCCCTCGCACTCATCCACTGAGTTCACAATCCACTCTAGCAATACCTCGAGCTGCGCTGATTTCCATCGACGATCGCTAGCGCCTCAACCAAACGACAGAACCAAGAAGTCAACGCGGGAGAATTCAACCGTTATAAGAACGTAACAATTAATCCAATTTGAGTGCATGCTGGTTCCTGTAAACAATACGCAGAATCAACGAATTTAATCAGAGAATTGAAATCTTTGTTCTTGTCAATAAATGTGCATAACTTTGGCAGATTTCAAATAAAGTTACAATACCTTCCTGTCTCGTTAAGGAATATGTAGCGCCACTTATTGGAGAGTGACCAAACGATGACATTACCGTAGCCGGTTTATCCGAATGATGCCGCGCAGTGGTTAAGTGGGAACAATCAAGTGAATGTATTGTTTATAATCGTTCGAACGTTAACAATTGTTGACGCAATTTTAAGCAACTGAAAATAATCTGTTGAGCATTAAAAATTTAATTGTATCATGGCTGATGAGACCGAGCAGGTAAGAAACGCTTCATTTAAACTTCTATATCAAAATCTAACCTACTGTAATTAAAAGATATACGTAAATATTTGTTTTGTTACTTCAGGTACCAGCAATAAATGTTAAAGAACCATTGGACCTTATAAGACTAAGTCTTGATGAGAGGATATATGTTAAAATGAGAAATGAGAGGGAATTGAGGGGAAGATTACATGTAAATTCTTACTTTACATATTTCTTGATATACCTATGATTTAATGATTATACAAAAATTATTACAGGCTTATGATCAACATTTAAATATGGTACTGGGTGAAGCAGAAGAAACAGTAACAACAGTAGAAATTGATGAAGAAACATATGAGGAAGTTTATCGTACGACCAAAAGAAATATTTCAATGCTCTTTGTTCGTGGGGATGGAGTAATTTTGGTTTCTCCACCTAGCATGAGAGCTCCAATATAAAATATATATGTAACTAATTTAAATATAAGAAATAAATAACATAAATTTCAGTCCTACATTAATATAAATTTTCTGATACATCAGCATTCAACAGTTGTACTATGAAAACTAATGATACAATAGATTAAATTCTATTAAAAGTTAAATCAGTACACTGTATTAAAATGGAAGATCACTTACAAGTTTATAAATGATACAAATTTTTGAGTAGTAGAATCGTTTAAGATATGCGTGATATTTCTTTTAATTCTAATGCACTAGCTTTTCATTTGAAGTTTCGATATTTGACTGATTGTGGAAGATAAATTCCCAGATCTCGGTGTAATGCTTTGCTCTGTAGATTTTATTATTTGCGATGTAAGATCTGCGATTCTTTGTTCTTTCAACTTCATCAAAGATTCGAGGTGGGACACTTTTTGATGCAATGTATTTATTACGTCATTTTTTTCTTGCAATTCTTGTTTCAATTTAACGAAAACGTGACGTGGAACAGTTTTGTTCGCTACCTCCTCGGGATTAAGCACAGACTTAACAACTTCTTCTTAAGTTAAAAAATGTCCAAAATATTTTTGTTAATTTCTTCAATCTGTATATTTACTTTAATTAATTGCTTACCCTTTTTCTCGTGTTCCTCGTATTCTGAGTACAAAGAATTCCTGTCCGCGTTGCAGTCTTTCAAAATTTTTGAACGCAGGTCAACTAAAAGCTTTTCAATTGTACCCGGTTGCGAATTCGCTAATTGATTGATCACGTCCTTCCCTAATTTCATGTCAAGCTTTGAAAATACCTTGCGGTTCAATGTGGACCAGTTGTCTATCTTCTTGGCGACACTATTTCCCGGAATATAATTATGTATATCGACGTATCTGGGATAATATCGTTTTAATAATTCGGCCATGAAAACTAGAATCATTTTAAATCTTTATCGTATTATAAACGTATATTTTAATCGTTTGATATATGATAAGAATATTTTATCTCGTACCGCCATCGGAGAAATCCCGAGCAAGATTTTTTTTCGGCTTAGAAAATTGTATTTGCTCGATCCAGGCATATATTTCATCAACATTGCTGGTAGATTCCAAATCTACGCTCATCTTTCTATTTCATATACAACAGTTAAATCCAAAAGTGACTTCTTTATACATCAAAATTTACGAATGTCATCGTTATATTTTTGTTACATCCTGGTAGCTTGCAAATTTTAATTAAATTGAAGTATGCATATATATTTTTAATAAAGTGACGAAACGTGTTTCGTCTTACAAATGCAACTTCATTGCCTTCAAAAATATTTAAACTATATTTTACTAGCATCTGTTCGGTGCATCAGAATAACGGTAAACGCGAGAAAGCCGAAAGTCTCGCCTGTTGCATCTATAGTAAGAATAATTATATACAATACTTATAATATTAACTATATTACTGACTTATACTACTTAAATTATTTTCTTCTTTTATATATCCTATATTCCGTCAAGTCCATTAAGTTTAATTTGAGAATCAAAAAACGTGGAATGCTTTATTTTAATGCAACGACGGGAGGTAAATTTCTGAGAATCAATGAGTGGGTTTCGTACAAACATACGAGCGCGTCACAGCGGCCGCAGCCGAAGTGTTCAAAGACTCCGACCGAATTCGAGTCTGCGTTCACGCACGCTAGTACGGCATTTATAGAAAAAGCGCACGCCCGGTACTCCTCCGGAAGGTTTCGAGGATCTGAGGCATCGTGTTCACTCCCAGTCATACGTTGTACGCACGAGGAATCGACCAGGAAGGAACGACGATTCTTAATTTAAACATTTCATCGAATCATACCCGTAACCGGTTAAAATTAAACAAGCATCCGTAAAGTGAATTGTACTGTGTTCCTTACAAAATTCCAGTAGAATAAAATTAAAAGAAAATAAATGATTGTTCGTTAAATACAAACTTAATAATGCACATTAAATTTATACTTGCAAAATATTAAAATACTTTTCACAAAGTGTTACGTACATAGATACTGAAAATATTCCAGAGATCAATTCTTGCCTCAAGATAAATAATTAGGAGAGACAGTACCAAAGGTGAGTAATTACAACCCTTAGTTTTTAACATATCGAAGACAGTAAACTATTTTACATTACCTATTTTTTAAAAAATAGCTTAGTGTTTATTGGTTTCAAATCCGAAAAAGTGCCCTCTCCGATAACACAGCATCACCCCTGTGACCTTGAAATGTCCTCTGGTCCAGATTCTAACACGACATATGTTAAACACTCCGACTCATAATTCAACGTTGAATGTAAAGTGACATTACAAATGTAACATAAATTAGAAAATAAGCACTACGTTGTTAATTTTTTTGAGAAAAATAGAGAAATTATGTGCATGATGTAAGTTGAGTGTAAGATGATAATAAGTTCGCAAAAGCGCGCGGTTTCTAACGCACGGTTGATGCAACTCAAGGCAATAGTCGTTACTGCTATTTGTATGTATGTACATTCAACACATTAGCGAGGACGTACTTCAAACTCTCATCTTTCGATAAATGTACAAATTCATTCACCTGTATATTATCACGCGCCATTAACAGTTTATCAAGAAATAAGTACATTCGTTTATTGTACAAATTATATTCATCAATTAATATTAAATTGCTTTTATCCTACATCAAAAACACTTGCGTTTACGATCAGCTTAACAAATATGCAAAAGATCGTATTCTGGAATTTCACTTTATACGTTTGTTGACCTACATCTGAACTGAAAATAAATGCGTGTATTAAAAATATATTAGTATTCGAATGACGAAACAAATAAAAAAGGAATTTGATACATTGGATCAAACGCTTTTTTCTATCGCCTTTATGTTCAAATTTGTAAATTTTTATAATTTCATATTCAGTTTCGACCAGATCTACTAAAAATTCTTGTAAACATTATCATTTTCGTGTGTACGTGATCTCAGGATCGTACAGCGGCTGAATGAAGGATGAACTCGAATACTTGCGTGAGAGCACCTTCACCTGAGTTCACCTTCGTTTCATGCCAAACCGCACGTACCTCTGTAGCGGCATTCATGATCTTCTTCAAAAACGTCATCAAACTATCTATCAAGATATCTACAAAGTTATTAATTTATTTGTAAATAGTCAATGCATTGTTTTATCAAATTATGCAGAAACAAAACGCATTATGTTCCCCATACGATACTTGATGGCGATAATGGGTTCTATCGGACTCGCCATCATCTACGGGTTCAAGGTAAACGTGAGCGTGGCTATTGTAGCCATGGTGAATCATACTGCAGTAAAATTATCAACAGTACATAAATTGGAAACGGAAAATGCAACCAAAATAATTGCTGTGAACGAGTGTTACCAGGATGGTTCCAAGGCGTCGAAAGCAATCATTGAAGTATGTAAAAGTAGTATACTTATAAATTCTGGTGTTATCAATTTCAAATTGATAAAGAAATTATCGGAGGGTTCTACAAAATGGATATACCAAACTTCATGTACTAATACGAGTCACGATATACATACGATAAGATAAAAATTAAATCATTAAAAATTTTGATTCACTTATTAGATTACTACTTATTAGATATTCCAAGAATTTTTGCGCATTAAATGTAAGAAATTGTTATAGGAAATATTTTTTTTTATTAAGTAGTATTTATTTACACAGGATGGCCCGTTCGTGTGGAACGAACCTTTGCAGGGTCTCATTTTATCAGCTTATTTCTGGGGATACATGGTATCTTTGCTCCCGGGTGGAAGAATGTCCGAACTTTTATCGGCGAAATGGGTGATGAACGTATCGGTACTTTTAAACGTTATAGCATCCGTGTTATCACCTGTTGCCGCGCAAACGCATTACTCAGTTTTTATCGTGATGAGATTCATTCAAGGAATCGGGGGTGTGAGTAGCAAATTTCTAATATTCAAAATTATTGGAACTATGCGTGTATGGATTGTAGCAATATAAATTATAGGGTGTAACATTTCCGGCAATGCACGTTATGATCGCTAAGTGGGCACCACCGAACGAAAGAAGCGTCATCGCGTCGATCGTATATGCAGGTATAATTTTAATCATCCGAAATTCTGTTTATTTTCCATATTACATTGTTATTTATTTGTGGTCAAGCTTTTATTAATAAAAATAATGCATTTATGTCGATTAATCAGAAAGAATAAAAAATTTCTAATAGCGCACATCTCGATAAAAACGTCGAAATATAAATAGAGTTATTTTCGTTTTGATTAATCTTATCTTTTACAGGAACTGCGCTCGGCACCGTGATCTCTATTCTTTTAACGGGATTATTGGCTGCGAATCTTGAATGGGTATGGATATTCTATATCGAAGGCGCGCTTTGTCTAATTTGGTGCACAGCCTGGTGGCTGATGATCGCGGACAGTCCAGAAGAACAAACAAGGTTCATTAGTCAAGATGAGAAAAATTATATCATGGAATCTTTGGGACAGAATAAAAATAATAGCGAACATAAAGTGGTTTGTATTTCACATCTTATATTGTATTTCGTAGATGAGTGTGCATATATATATATTTTAATTTTTATTAGAGATTACCAGTTCCGTGGGGTGAAGTGTTACGATCTAAACCATTTATGGCAATTTTGATCGCCCATTTCTGCAGTAATTTCGGGTGGTACATGTTGCTTATCGAGCTGCCTACTTTTATGAATCAAATATTGAAGTTCGATATGAGCTCCGTAAGTATCATAGCTTAGAGTCGGATTGAAAATAATTTTACAATATCGCTAATTATTTTTCCGCAGAATGCCGGTCTTTCTTCTATGCCATTCTTATGCATGTGGTTTTTCACTATGGTTCTCAGTAAGATATTAGCAGTCATGCAGGACAAAGAACTGATTACTGTAACTGTCTCAAGGAAAATTGGAACATTGTTTTGTAAGTTTAGTGTTACTATACACGCATTCAAAAAACGGGATAGACTAAAAGTCGATAATTTCTTTTATTTCAGCATCTGCTGTCCCTATGATTTGTTTGATAGGAGTATCATACGTCGGTTGCAACCGTTCACTAGCCGTTGCATTAATGACTATTGGAGTAACTTGTATTGGTGGGATGTATTGTGGATTCTTAGCAAACCATATCGACATCGCACCAAATTTCGCTGGTACCCTTGTTGCCATTACGAATTGTGTTGCTACTATACCTGGATTTGTGGTACCGATATTTGTTGGAAAACTAACACATGGAAATGTATGTACATATATGATGATGCTTAAAAATGTTTGGTGAATATATTAATCAATATGTTGATTAATTTATTCATTTTTGCAGCAAACTATAGAAGCGTGGAGGATTATATTTTTCGTAACCGTTGCCTTGTATATAGTGGAAATGGTAGTTTATACTATTTTTGGAAGCGGAAAGGAACAGCCTTGGAACAAGCCTAAAACGCATGATGAAGAAGCGAGCGATCAAACGTTACCGCTAAGAAATGACTAAGAAATGAACGGTTTAATAACTTTTTTTAATTCTCTCATATAAGAAGATTATTTAAACATTTATATAATTTATTATACTATAATAAGAGTGAACTATATTAGGTGTACAACTTTGCTTCTGTCGTTCTTTTTTTCGAAATTTGAAGCTTCATTGTGAGAAAGTGGTTATAAATTTACGATTCAAAGTATTGTCCACCGCTGACCACTACTTTCTCCCATCTTTCGGGCAGCATACGAACTCCGCTTCTAAGCATGTTTTGATCTGTTTTGCAACATCTGGCCGAGCGTTGTCATACTGCAAAATCACTTTATCGCGTCTATCGTTGTATTGCGGTCGTTTATCTTTCGATGCTCGGCTCAAAGGCATCAATTGCTTTCGATACCAATCGCCTGTGATGTTTTTGAATTGTTTCAGTCGGTTTTAGTACTTATAATACACTATGCCGAGCTTTATGATGCATACACAAATCGATTAATATTTCGATGGTGTTATGTTTACAAATGCCTAAGCTTATTGTATGATATCTACGATCTATTTATTTCGATACGGTAAAATTGTACACCTAATAGTTACAAATTTTTATGTACAAATTTCACGAATGTATAAAATATCACTGCTTTAAAAGTAATACATTATACATGTCTAATCATAAGAATATTTACATTATAAGTACAAATCATTTAATATAGTCTTACTTACAATCATTCATCTTTATTCTAGTTTTACTATTTTACAAAAGTACATTGGTCCCCAATTATTCTTCAGACTAGGAATAACAATATGACCATACTTCATACGACCCGCAGCAAATTCGTAGATGGTTTGCAAGGGTAATAATGCCTCCGTCATATCCCTACAAATACGTATGATGCGTCATTGCACAAAGTATATTTACAAGGAAATATATGTTACATACTTTACGACCATAACAGCATTGTTTTCTTGCCAGGCTTTTTTTAGTGCTACTTGTACAACACCATCATTCTGTACGGGACTAAGGGAACATGTCGCATAAACGACTGTACCACCTAATGCCACTATTTTTAATGCATTTCTACACAAAAAGTTAGAATTAATTAATCTAAAAAAATAAATCATATCAGTGACAGGTACTTATATACTAACGCTAAAATATCCGATTGAATTTCCGGTAATCTCAATCTTTCTTTAATTCTGGATGGTTTGAAGATATTGTTATCCTCCGCATGTAAAATATGTCTGTCCGTTGTACATGGTACATCAACTAAAATCTAAGAAAATTGATAAGTACAAGTTTTAACATTTTCGGTATATTTCAAAATCTGCTAAGCATCAAATGATACTGTATAAAAACTAAATTATACCTTATTATATGTATCGGTCTCATCAATCCACCTAGCATCTCGTTCAGTTACAATAAATAAATCCTCCGTTTTGTAAACATCAGAAACGTATTGGCTTATAACTTTTTTTATCCTATTCACTCTAGACTCCTGGATGTCATTAGCGACTAGTATATGAGGCATGAGAGTTTGAAGAATAGCCAAAGCTTTTCCTCCGGGTGCAGCACACATATCAAGTACTCTATCACCTAGTTGAATATCCAGAGCCAATACAGGAAGTATAGATGCGCCATCAAATAGATAATAATCTATCGAACAAAGCATTTCCTTTAATAGCACGCTCAACAAGCAGTTTATAAAATGTTAAAGAACCAATGCAAGGAAAAGAATGCAAACCTAGAACGCCAGTAGATCCATGCTTAGGACTTGGGAATCTGGTGTTATTTTCTCTCTCAAATGTATATGCATGTAAATGTTTTGGAAAAGGTAGAACATCTTCTTTTTCAACATTTATTTGAAAATCATCTGCTTTGATATAAAACTTATAGTGATCAGACTCCAAAGCCCAATCCTCCAATCCTAAAATATATATTTATTAAGATGCAGAGTAAAATTTTACATAAACGAATATACAGTTTGAACAAACCTTTTATTTTTGTAGCAGGTACATATTCATGAAGTATAGATAAATTCACTGTTGGATCAATAATACGGTTCATATCTAGAGAAATTTCATTTAAGTCTTTATCTATGGACTGCAATGGTACAGGTATTCTTCCCTCATGTTTGACAGGTTCATCATCTGTCTTTATTGCTTGTAACAAATTTGGATAGCTAGAGGGATACATTTTTTTAATTTCTACCAGTTGATCTTCAGGGGTAGCTGCTGACTCTTCCTGTGAGTTATTCATTTTGGCTTCCCTTTTCTTCTTAAAAAACTCTATATTTTCTTTTTGAACATCATACATAGCTTTCAAATTGATTGCACCTATTGACTAAAGCATTCTACTGAATTTTATATACATTTCTTCCTTATGATTTTAGAACATTTAGTATGATGTACCTCCAATTCAGATCGTATTCTCTCAGTATCACTAAAATTATTAACAACAGCCATATATTTAGATTCTGTCTTCAATAATGCTGCTCGTATATCCGGCCAACTGTCCCCGTAAACGTTTGCGTAGAACTCATCGAAATGTTCCAATGCTTTATCCTTAGGTGTTTTTCTTTTCCTCACTCTGGACTATGAAAGAAATTGTATATTGTTTTCAATGTATTCTAAACGAAATAGGAAAGTTTCAACCGCGGGGTTATAGAAATACAAACCCAGTGATCCTTCCCGTGACCGTATCGAACGCACGTTTTGACAAACTGTTTCAATTTTAACTTATTGAATAGCAATGCCATTTCTTCTTAAATATCCAAACAAGCTGATTCAAAAGTTCATAACAAGTATTTAACTCCGGTTGCACATGGACTATCTGGGGCGTGGGAAAACGAAGGACGGGAAAATTGGTTGATCGACACAACCAACTGATGGCGTTGGCTGTGCGTTCAATTTTCTTTCGAAAGCAAGAAGTGGTGGACGTCGATTAACCGTTAGTGAGAGCGGTGCGAAAGAAGAAGGGCGTGAACCGATGTGAACTGCAGGCACAGGTGAAACAGGACAGGCAGCGATTCCACGAGTTACGGTACTACCGGTGCTGCTTGACTAACACTGGACGTCGCATCTTTTTTATAAGTCATGCGTTTATTTCTACGTAACCCGCTCCTTGTAGTTCGTCAATTTTCCTTATCGCAACGCACGCGTTGCAAGGAGAATAAAATTGGAATTCGAGTACGCATACGCATATTTACGTATGTATGTATGTACATACGTACAATATGCATTGTACCTATATATTATGTTAGATGCAAGACGACAAGGAAGCGACGTATTTGTCGTGACACCGAGATGAGAAACGTGCCGAGCAAGATAGAGTGAATGGGGGTGGTGGGGATGGGGACGGATACATCTTTGTGCTCCCCTCTTGCGAAGGCGCTCGTGCGCCGTGAAACGTGGCTGTTTCGAAAGTTCCTACTCGAAGAACCTATTTTAGATGCTATAAAACATTTCGACTTGTAAATCGTTTTCGGGGTCGGTACGCGACTCGGTATCTTAACAATAGTATTGGAACGAGTCCCGGGGTGCTACCCAATCTTTCTTATAATTTACGACGGTTCGACGCATGATTTCTGTTTCCTGGAAAACGTTTAGGCGTATCATAGATCTTGTACAGAATCCTTTCAGAAAGCGTGTGGATTCCTTGGTAAATTTGAACGAGTAGTTTTTAAGAATCTCATCGTGCCTCCGTAGCGAGAAATGTAAATCGAGAATCGCGTGAGGCCCGACGCGATAATCTTGTTACCCTCGAAACGCGGTACAAGATACCGGTGAAAGTCTCCACTGTAGACGGTAGACGCGAGTTCAGTGTTCTCGAGGGGAACGAAAGGAGAACGTCGTCGCGCAGGAGATCGGCTCTTTTACTTCCAAGTGAAGATCGACTCTAGCCCATGGGGTGCGGTATACCCTGTGTGTGCTCAGAGATATAAGCCCACACACTCTTAAACATGCATACACGCGCGGTTGCGTGTCTCTTTCGTGTTCATTGTCACGCATACAGAAACTCTTCCTCTCGATGAATCTCGACGACCCGAATCGCTCGACGGCGAAGCTGGTTTCGTGGATCTCTTCATGAGAGACACGTCGTACGCGATTTGTCGGGGCACGGGGTGTGACGGGGACTCGAGTCACTCGAGGGATCGTAAAGGCAATGCACTGTAAGGAGCTCACGACGACTATACCCTCCCTCCACCCCTCGTGATCGCGCGCGCCGTTCTCCGTCTCACTCCCTCATTGTCGTCCCTTTCTCTCCCTTCTTTCTTCGGTCCCTCCCTCCCAAGCCGCCGTCTCTCTCTCTCCCTTTCTCTCTGTCCCTCTTATCAGAAAACCTCGACTGCGCGACCTCACTCACACTCTCTCGTTCTATTGCTCGCTCGGCTGATCTCTCGAGGAGGGCGCGTTAGGGGGCTCTTGCCGAGCCGCCACTCATAGTACGTCTCTTCCCAATTCGGTCGCATTTTCAAATACTTTTCCGATCCAAACAGAAATCTATTCTCCCCTCCGGCACGCGTGCCGCTATTCAGTGCGACGCCCGGGCGTCGCGAAGGGAAACACCGAGGCCAAAGGACTCGGAAGTTACGACATCCGGTATACAATACTACCGTTTCCTGCCTCGCGTGACCCTTGGTCCCACTTGGTCTAGCCCACGTGACCCCGCCGCTTTGCCTCTCGCCGATTCGAGTTAACACGCGCGCCCATAAATACGGCGCACGCAACCACCGACCAGTGTCGGCGCGATTTTTCCAACTCGTCCCTGAACCCTTCTCTCGAGCTTCGCCTCGATACACTAAAATTTTCATATTTAATTGTTAGACACTCCCTGCAGACCGTGTCCGGTAAAAACGAGGAAAATAGTTTTCAAATATATTCATAAAATTGATTAAAATTCAGAACATAAATATAACGATAAGAGAAATAAATAGAGCACGATCGTAGTCAAGGCTACATTGTACCGGATTGTTGAGTGTGACTACTGAATACCGGATTGTAGGAATTCTCTACCACAATAATAGAAAGTCTCATGACTCGTTTGTACGATTATAAGGGCTCGAATTATCCACGTGAGAATTCCGAGACCTCCTATCCTATTCGGTGCTCGACACCACGCATCGTTACAATACATTCTCCACAATAGGTGGTTGATTCCTTTCTAAATCTTCGCGTTTCCTCGCGCGGCTGATAGTTGAAGCGCGGTATACATTCACTGTGTGGCGATTGTCTGAGGACGAGCACGCGTATGCGGTGCCTCAAAAATGTTCCGCGATGAAAAGAAGCGATATCACTCCGATTCGGAGTTTTTCGTTTGTCACAGTCCTACGCACGGTTCTCTGTTCGCCAGCGAGCCTCCCATAGTCGTCACGTGCATGCATGCGTGCATGCGTATACCGCCGCGGCCTGGAGATTGCGTACATGCGGGGTCGTTGAACGAGCAGGGGGTACCGAGGACAACAGTAACGACTGCACCAACCCACTTGTCTCGACCCTACACAAGTCACGTGCAAGTACAGTGCTCGGCAATAATGGTCCCCAGAGGGTGTGACCTATTCTATATGCTGGATTCTCGCGCGAGCGAGCTAAGCGAACTCCTCGCTTGCTGGTACCAACATACTCCGGTACCAGCGACTAACCGTGGAAAACTTCGACTGTATCTCCGGTTCAACTTTATTAACACCCGTTGCGTTACTCATACAGGAACGCCTTTCGTACTTTTGCAATATGCAAGAAAAAAGTTGATTCTTACAATCAAATTTGGTTCCAGTCTTTTGCTTTAAGAAATTGTATTAATACTTACTACGTGTAAGTATCTCGTTTTACTACTTCTTACTAGCGACTAGCTATGACGCTAGGAAAGTCTTTTAAACGTGGGCATGGGCGCTGAATAAATAAATTAACGTGGCGCAAACAAATTTACAGCCGAAATCTTGAAAACGGGATATTTATTGATAGTAGTAGCGAATAAGAGATCATAAATTCTTCTCAATCTCAAATTACAGATGACACTTTGTTGCAAAAGAGCGCCTCCCCCCTCCTTGCTTACTTTAATATTTTTTTTGGACGCATTTAGCGTGGTGAAGTCCCACTCGTTCAAATATTTTGATCCCCTGGCTCGAGAGATATTCTCTTCGTTCGTGAATTGCGAAATGCCGCGGCGTGGACGGTGCCGGACGATGTACGAGGACGAAAGTAGGTAGGTAGGTAGGTAGGTGGGCAGACGGAAGTCAGTTTAACGGTATCACCTGAGAGCTCAGTTAGGCTTCGATCCTTACGAGTGGAACAGGGTTTCACGAAATTCGTAGTTTTCTCAAGGCTCACTTCTTCGCTTAACATTATTTTTTTTTACGATCCATGCACGTACGCCCACCTGCGAGCACGTTTCGGTGAAAGAGCAGAGAATTTTCGTGTTGCCCAGAGACTACCACCGCGACTTTACCGATCGTCTTAATCGTTGGACGCCCACCACTGAATCGAACTTAGAAAAAAATATTCCTACACTTTCGAGGGTTAATCCCATCCTTTTTATCTTTAGATAAGGATGAAAAAAAGATACGAGTTTGCCGTAGAATCAAATTGAATTTTATCTCATACAATATAGTCTGCATTTAAAAAGTTGTGAATCTTTCGAAACAATTGTTTTTTTACTAATAATTCAGAAAATCAATCTGAACTATCGATAATCTATTCAATAAAAGAATTCACATAATCATCAATTTTCTATCTTTTTCACTTGTTCCCCGCGATTTCTTAACCTCCTCTTTAACTCTTTCAGTGCAGTGAAGGTGTTTAAAGTACTTAGACGATTAAATGGGTACATATGAATTACGGTGGAATTTGTACACGTGATAGGGTGAAGTCAGATTTTCCCAGGAACCCGGTACCGGGTTCTTTCCTTTACACGGGGTTGTTGGGGAACGGTGATCGTCGGGGACGAGGGCATTGACCCTTACTACTACGCCGCTCCCACACTACATTACGTCAGACTACGTCCACTGCATCCTGTTCATCTTCCCGGCGTTTTATGGGAGCTTTCCTATCCGTGAGCGTTCACGGCGTGGGGTTGCGGCCCGCCTTGATCCTTCGACGTTTTCCGAAAAGTCAGCTAAATCTTGAGTAAATAGGAGAAGAGTTAGGTTGATTAGAAGTTTCTTCGAAGCCGCTACTATACCTATTCCTGGCTGACCGTACACAGAATCATGTTACAGAAACTAAACATGCACGTGTTTTGATGGAGGTAACGTTCTCCTTTAAGAGCGATAATACGAGATAAAGAGATATGCTCCTTATCATCAATAGACGATATCGAACAAAACTAAAAAAGTATCAGTGATTTCGATTTGAGCAATCGTACAGATGAAAAGGTCGGTCGTGAATACATTAATTTTGAAGCGGTGCCGTGTACCACGATCACCTTCGACTTTGGTCCCCCGGAGAAAGTATTCGGGTAGGTAATTATATGAGGATTCCCTAAACGTTGTCCCGAAACGATAGTTCGTTCCGTGGCTGTTTAGTCAAGCCGTATACTTGGTGGACCAAAAAGAAGCCGCTGGTACTGGCGATGGTGCTGGTACAGCAACAACCTGTTGCAACCACCCCGACACGCCATAGCCAGCGGGAGACGTCCAACTGGTCCGAAGCTACATAACCACGGTCAGGCGAGTTTCTCGTTTACTTCAACGAAGTTGCACCGCTTCAGAGCAATGAACATTTTTATACATTTTTAATATCCACATTTTACATTAACACCCTTTTAACGATATAATAAAATGATAAGAGAAGCGAACAAATTAAAACATGTATAATTTTTTTCATATTCTCGATGGCACATACATATACTAATTGAATCTGTTTATAAGTGTTTTATTTCAACTAAGCAGAGAATTTTCGTGTTGCCCAGAGACTACCACCGCGACTTTACCGATCGTCTTAATCGTTGGACGCCCACCACTGAATCGAACTTAGAAAAAAATATTCCTACACTTTCGAGGGTTAATCCCATCCTTTTTATCTTTAGATAAGGATGAAAAAAAGATACGAGTTTGCCGTAGAATCAAATTGAATTTTATCTCATACAATATAGTCTGCATTTAAAAAGTTGTGAATCTTTCGAAACAATTGTTTTTTTACTAATAATTCAGAAAATCAATCTGAACTATCGATAATCTATTCAATAAAAGAATTCACATAATCATCAATTTTCTATCTTTTTCACTTGTTCCCCGCGATTTCTTAACCTCCTCTTTAACTCTTTCAGTGCAGTGAAGGTGTTTAAAGTACTTAGACGATTAAATGGGTACATATGAATTACGGTGGAATTTGTACACGTGATAGGGTGAAGTCAGATTTTCCCAGGAACCCGGTACCGGGTTCTTTCCTTTACACGGGGTTGTTGGGGAACGGTGATCGTCGGGGACGAGGGCATTGACCCTTACTACTACGCCGCTCCCACACTACATTACGTCAGACTACGTCCACTGCATCCTGTTCATCTTCCCGGCGTTTTATGGGAGCTTTCCTATCCGTGAGCGTTCACGGCGTGGGGTTGCGGCCCGCCTTGATCCTTCGACGTTTTCCGAAAAGTCAGCTAAATCTTGAGTAAATAGGAGAAGAGTTAGGTTGATTAGAAGTTTCTTCGAAGCCGCTACTATACCTATTCCTGGCTGACCGTACACAGAATCATGTTACAGAAACTAAACATGCACGTGTTTTGATGGAGGTAACGTTCTCCTTTAAGAGCGATAATACGAGATAAAGAGATATGCTCCTTATCATCAATAGACGATATCGAACAAAACTAAAAAAGTATCAGTGATTTCGATTTGAGCAATCGTACAGATGAAAAGGTCGGTCGTGAATACATTAATTTTGAAGCGGTGCCGTGTACCACGATCACCTTCGACTTTGGTCCCCCGGAGAAAGTATTCGGGTAGGTAATTATATGAGGATTCCCTAAACGTTGTCCCGAAACGATAGTTCGTTCCGTGGCTGTTTAGTCAAGCCGTATACTTGGTGGACCAAAAAGAAGCCGCTGGTACTGGCGATGGTGCTGGTACAGCAACAACCTGTTGCAACCACCCCGACACGCCATAGCCAGCGGGAGACGTCCAACTGGTCCGAAGCTACATAACCACGGTCAGGCGAGTTTCTCGTTTACTTCAACGAAGTTGCACCGCTTCAGAGCAATGAACATTTTTATACATTTTTAATATCCACATTTTACATTAACACCCTTTTAACGATATAATAAAATGATAAGAGAAGCGAACAAATTAAAACATGTATAATTTTTTTCATATTCTCGATGGCACATACATATACTAATTGAATCTGTTTATAAGTGTTTTATTTCAACTACAGGCTGCGTTCAATGCAATTTAAGCTCGGTATTTTATGTCTTCAAATCTCATGCAGGAATCTAGAAACTGTATTCCTTATGTTTCAAAGGTGTCGAAAAAACAGGTGTATAAGCATCATTGTTAAAGTTAAGCACCTCCGGTAATCCTGTTTCAAATAATCCCCCAGTGTCGCGCGGTATCCTCGGAGACACAATAGAAGTTTAGATCTTTTTGAATCGAATCGAAATTGACTTTGCCGCTGCTACCTGTCTACCTGGTTTACCTGCTGCCTCTTGGGGTGCGGAGGGGGACGAGGTATAAAAGGGAACAGGAGAGACAGAGAGGCAGGGACGAACAAAGGGCGTATTCACGCGTCAAAAGTCACCACAGCGTAACGATAGGGTGGTCCATGGAGAGACCTGTAGGACCTACTTTGGTATTTCTGCGGCATAGCACTTGTCGCGCGCATTTATTCTTCCCGCTTTACGAGCTTTGCCCGCGCGTCTACGTGACTGTTACTCTGTAACCGATTCAAAGAAACGTTGCTCTTTTTTCATGCTCGCGTAAAAATTCCTCTTGAACGCAGACGAAAAAGAATCACGATACGTTCCGTTTTAAATTGTTTCAACAGAGAATTTTTGTCGAGGTGGCACACACTGTGGTATTGCTAAGCAGGCCGAAAAGATAGGGCTGAAAACGAAGGAAAGAAAAGTGAGGGCCTTTAGTAGGTCAACGGCGATGTGTGTTCCTTCCCTTCGGAGATTACGTCACCGTGCCTCCCAACATGCGCTCGCGCCCGAACGCTGCGCGCATATCGCGCTCATCGATGTGTACGTAACGTCATACACGTGTACCAGCTCCGTTCTTACGTGTGTACTTGACCACCCACCCGTCCACCCACTTAGGGAGCTATGGTTATGTTTTACCATATCAGGTATCTGTCACGTTCGAATTGGAATCGTACGAAATATATACTACCATTCATAAATACATGTACATACATTCCAAACAGTTAACCGTCGAATTTCCTACAACCCATAGTCACGTTACAATTGTACATACATGTTTTCCAAATGGTAGCGTAAATATGGACCGCTTTCGCGGCGTTATGAATTTTTCGAAACGATCTTCTTGCCGAGAAGATGAAACGACAAAGATAAAAAATGAAACCAGTTCTTGGTTTCTTACAAGGGACATAAACGCGAGTTCAGTAAGTAAACTCGCTCGTGTTTGAGTCATTAGCCAATCGTATATGTATACGTAACTGTACGTTCGCTTTCAAAACGAAGTACTTTTCCGGAGATTGATCGTGTCGCGATGGTTTACAATTTTTCCAGTTTCGACGTGTAGAGCGGACGAACCAGGGGCGAACGGTGGGAGAGGTATGCGGGTCGGGGTCGAGTCATGCATATCGATTACTCGGCTCGTATGAATTTTTCATACTTTTCTACAATTTGAAAAGCGGTTTGGCTTGAGTTTATGATTCTATAAACCCAGTGACCCCGCCAGGAAGGATCTGCCTCACGATCTCTCGCGGCCGACACCGTCTCATTCGTGGTTCAGACTAGCTAACTGTTCACTGGTCGGTTCGACTGGTTTCAAACGGACGCGAACGGAGGAAGATTCCGCGATCAACGAGGATCCGCGTTCCGCGGCACTTCCTCTTCTCTCTCGATTGTACAACCGTTCAGCAATTCACCATTGATAGCACGACCTCGATAGAAAAATGAAAGAACCCGCTCATTCGTGTGTATAGTAACGTTCGAAGAAAACGGAGAGGAAAACGAAAGGAGACAGTTATCGACGGTGGGAGGGGTGCGTGGTGGGGATAAAAGGGAAGAAGGTCGGGGTGCAAGAAGAAGTGAAGAAGGAAAGAGAGGAGAGCGAGGAGTGAAAGATATTGGTAATCGAGGAATCCGGGAACCCAGAACCGTTCGAACGGTTGGCTGCTGCAGACGCAAGGTCGTTGTCCTTGGGGGATCAACGACCCCTCGATGAGGGATGCCGTGGTGGGGATATACATACACCTCCCCATCCACGACGCCGCCGTCTGGGTATAAGGGCGCCTCCAGGTTGGGTTAGACCTAGGGTTAGATTTAGAAGTCAGGAATAGGGATGCGGATAGTCACGTAGGTATACGGATAGATAGCCGGCTTGGCGTGATGGAGGACGGGGGAGAAAGAGGGATCCGGGGAGGGAAGGGAGCAGGCAGAGGGAAAAAAGCTGAAAGGCAGCCCGGGGATAGAAAGTCCATGTTGGGTGGTAAGGCAGGAGGGCGTCGTGAGAGAGAAGCGTAGGGATAGAAAACGCGAAGACAGGTTCGTGTGGCCGAAAACGAGGGACCCAAGACCGGATAGGGTTCGATCGCAAGGGTAGAAAGTTTTATCATTCGGCCGGGGAGAGCCATAACCACCTGTTGGGATGGTGAATCCGCTTACAAGCCACTCGAGATGTTTCACGAGCCCTTTATTTTCGGCGCTGAGTTAATTTCGAATATCCTGCGGCTTGATAACACAGCTTCGAGCTTCTCGAATGACACAGTCGAAAATGTTATATATAGATATACGAATACCATTTTCTAGAGGGTGGCAAACGTTTCTTCGCATCGAACATATTTGAGATCTTTAAATCTTTTATTACCCTCAATTGCTTGCTCCCTGTGGAGATTGCTTCAAGATAACGACCCAATAATCGAAGTAAATCATTGCATCATCGCATATTTCAGTTCTCCGGCTGCTTATTTCGTTCTTTCGTTTTTCGAGTTTTCCTTAAGGCGAGTGGACAGGAAGTTTTTCTTACAAGGTACCTGTCGCCGGAAGAACCTAAACTCGAAGGTGTCACGGTTCGTAAGGGCCGTGAGAGTGCAGGACGATAGGTGGATCCTTTCTGGACACAGCGGAGCAGAGCAGGGCAGGCGAGGCCAGGGAGCAATGTCCCTTCGAGTCATCCCCTTCCTAACGTATATGTATGTAAGGTATGCACGCCGTTACTCGCCTCCACGGTTACTGACTCTTTTTATCGAACCACGGAATCTTCTACGATTCCTTTCCAACTTCCCCTTTCGAAACGTTAACCCTCTACGCTGCATTCGCCTTCGCTATATTATTTTTTCTTCGAACAGAAAATTGTCGATTCCTATTGGTTCGCGAGAACAAAGCGCAATGGGTTGTGGTCGGAATCGGGGAACAATAGTACCGTTATTCATTAGTTACAGTTTAAGTATTCTGCTTACTAATCGGACAGTTCTCATGAGAATTCAACTAAGACGGAATAAAGTAACGACTAAAACGGACGAAAGGAATAACAACAGTGCCTTAGCCATTTCCTTCTACTCGTGGTTTCTCGGAATATCCTTTGCGGTCAGCAATGGATAAGGATATCTACTTTGAACTCTGAACAACTGTCCGTCCGAGTCGAGTCATGCTCCGACAGGAAACTCGGTGAAATCTCATCGGTGTATCTCGCCCTTTCTATTTACGTCGACCTCGAAAAACTTCAACGTTGACCTTACAAAGGGTCGCTCGTCGATCAGCAACGGGGAACCACTGTACTTTCCGGAGCAAATAGGAAAAATATCGTTTACGCCTCTCAGGGTGTAGCTGGCTTGATAAGATAGCCACTGCTGTCGCATGTGGCGTGCGTGCGTGTATGTATACGTGATATTAAGAAAGGAGATAGAGAAAGACACTCAACTTCGTTCTCTCTTCTATGTAATACCTATACCTATTACGCTGTTTTCCCACACCACCTTCGTTGCGTTTCCCGAAGCAACGATCGCTCGCTAAACTAAACTATATAAATCCTATTAGAAGAGATAAGTAAAGACGTCCCCGAAAAAGTCCGCGTGGCATTATCGAATGACGAAATAAAAAGGAACTGGGGGCGCCCTATATTCAACGTGTCTGTCTGTCTTTCCCTTCTCTTCAATGGTCCTAATTAGGTACATACAGTGTACACATAAGGCTGTATTGCGACATACCAGTACCGTTCCAACTGGAAACCATATGCGACGGAGGGTTAAGTGTCGTCTTAACCTCCTTTCGGTATTTGAATTCCTAAATCGAAACCGATACCCTCATATCTACCAAAAATTATCGTTTTTTGTTTGTTCAAATTTTCTACATCTGACTTGATTATTGGTAACCTAATGAAACGCAATGCAATTATAACCCATCATGTTTCCATTTGAACGAAGTCCATTCTATTAAATAGTTTTCATTTTCCACTAAATCATAATGTTCTTTGATAAAAGCTTATTAGAAAGTGTTGCAATCGCAATACGATCTTGGCGTAACCTGTCACCCTTGACCATGTGATTGACTATATTCTACCTTTGACGCCACAAAGATAATGCGGTGTGCAAATTGTAATGTAAATTCACATGTGGTAGTCATACCATAAATAACTTGAAGACCAGACGTCAAATTTCTGCGCCCAGGAAGCGTATAAAAATAAATACGATTGACCATTCAGATCTCACGTAAATTAACATTACTAATCTTGATTAACTTTTTTCTTTCTAAATTAATTCATATGGAATTGTAGTTATATTACAAATGGGAATAATAAGACATAATTTTGCTTTCCCTGGTTTGTTCTCCGGTTGTACAATTCTTATTTTACCAATTTTAGTTCTCTCGGTTCATCTACATTTTTTTAACTTCTTCACCGTCGAAAGCGTCTAAACGTGATTCCATTGAGATATCGAGAAATTGGGAGCATCCCTCATCTTAATTACAACATCGTGGTCATAGCGATGAGAGACGATGGCGGGCAGAGAATCACGCAAGTGGCTTTTCGAATATGAAAGGATCGTTGTGCTGTACATCTAACGGGGAGCCACGCGAGGCCTAAAGGCGAGGCAAGGGCTTGGCTTTAGCCTAAGAAGTCGGTTGCCCGTCGAACGACGTTGCTAGCCGTTTCTCAACCCTTTCGTTGTTACGTCACGTTAAAAAAGCTATTTGGGGTCAACACCCCGCTGCAGCGACACGTGTAGTACTCCTCGACTCTGTCTCTCCGCGACCCTCTCCGCCGTCCTCTTTTTCCCTGGCATATGAAGGCAGCCGTCTCCTCTCTGCCTACTCCTCGCAACTCGGAACGCCATTGCTGCCACCTCCTCCGATAGTATCCCTTCTACTCATCTTAGTTTCCTCTGGATTTCTAAGCTCCCTAGCTAGATACTAGCCGGGCCCTGGTCTAGCCGTGCGAACGAAAGATTCCATAGGTGATTTCATGGGCCGAACGTCACGACTATCAACGAACGGACAGTTCAAGGCTGCCCAAGATGAAGAGCTTACAAGCTACACTCTATTTATGAGAGATAAGCTAAGATTTAAACGTAAATGATATTAGATCAGGAAAATAGAGTGGCATTATTTTACGGTAAATGAGAAGTGTCGAGAACTCGGTCAACGTATGCAGAGATACTCCTAACGCTATAAATTAGGGAAAACCGTGATTTCTGATAAGATAAGGTGTATCGTATGAGAATAAATCGTAAGAATAGGCCGTTACGCGATACAAATACATATGCGATACATACGTATACGTATCAAAGTATCAAAGCGTCGTTGTTCGAAAGATAATCGAAATCAATTATAGATCTCGCGAAAGAGAGAAGGAAAGATAGAGAGATTTTTGTTTGTGGAGTAATCGCGTGTATATAGAGGAGAGTACTAAGAAGCGTGGCAGCAGGGAGGCCATGAGATTAGAACGGACGAACACAGCCCCAAGCGATACAGCCCTGGCCGTGGGCGCGCTAGGCGGTAGGAGAGCCAACCGAGTTTCTCTAAACGCACAAGTCAACGTAATGGAACTAGCACGATAGATTCTTGCTAAAGCGAAACGAAGGACACCGAAGGAGCAAAGCAGCGGTGGCGTGGCTCTCCGGTGGTGGTGACGATAGCGGCGGCGGCAGCTAGCAGAAGAGTTGGATCATCGTGCGGTGGCGGTGGCAGCGGTAGCATGCAGAGTCAAATCATCGTGGCGGCGCGGCGACGTCGACGACGACGACGACGGCGGTAACGGCAACGGTGATGGTGGTGGTGGTGTCGGCGGCGGCGGCGGCGGCGGCGGCGATATAGCTCTCCCCTTCACCCCAACCCACGTTGTCTACGTGTATGTATCTACCTCTTCACCCCGTCGCCGCCGGTACCGAGTCCCCGCCGTACCCACCGCCCCCACCCCAGCACCGCCACCGACAGACGATCCCTCCGTTCCCGCGTGCTCCGTTCTCCCCTGCCCGACTCTGAGACTCTCCGGAGCTTCCCCTTCCAGCGACTTTTTTTGTCCGTATACGCCTCGTCCATCGCGACAAGGCAGCTTCCAAGCCTTTTTATCAGTCGACCGAAAAGATCCGTGGGGATCCTTCCGCGGCAGCGCCCCGCGCATCGTTTCCGACCAACCCTCGTGTTGGTAACGCGTCACTTCGTGCACGCATAATATATTGCTCGTTCAAAGTATCATCCGAATCCCAAATTTGCCTCATCTAGCATGCTCGCATTTTATATATAATTGTGTCCGAGGGAGTTTATGTTTGCACAAAGTAAAAGCGCGGGAAACGGTAAAGTGACTCAGGATCTCTAGCCGTTGGGGATCGATAAATCGCGTCGATAAAGATAGCGAGACGTCGCGTAATAGAGTCCCGATAATGAAGTCGTTTCGAAATTTCTGCGGTGGTGTAGAATCCGCGTGTCGGGGTAAACGTGTCAAGGTGCCGTCAGCGTAGCGCAACGATTCCGGTGACGACACGCAACCAGTACACGAGTTGAGATCCAACGAGGAAATCGGACGACGGTGCGTTTATTTCCATGGTAACGTGACAACGCACGGATTCTTGCCACGGATACGCAACGAGGCTCGAGGAACGAAGCGGAAGTTAAAGCGGCGACGAACTACTACCAGGATACGCAAATGTGGTTGGTACTTGTACATTTGCAACTCAGAAGTTGAGAAACAGCCTCGTGGCGGTGAGTGGCTATCTCGCTCTATCTTACACCACTGCTCGCCGAGTCTGTACAGAAAAAAGTGCGCAGACGCAAATCGCGGTTGCGTATGTAATTCGCGACGAAACTCCTAACGCAGACTTCTTAACGTTCACGAATTTCTTTCTACTCCGCTTTCGTTCAACCCCTTGTATTTTTCCATTCGATCATCCGCCAGAGGAAACGTAGCCATTTTGCACATCCCACTCTTTGTTCGAAGGGATGCGAGATCCATTACATATTACCAATAGCATTTAATTATCTTTCTTAATTTTCAATATTTTTCGGGTAAGTAGTGAAATAGGAAAATTCTAAAAGAGTCGAATTTAACATCATGCTTAGCAAATGCAATGTAAGCCATTCGTTTTGAAAACAGTTTATCGGAGACTCGGTGCCCCTTTAACCCGCATTTTCCTTTATCAAAATAATACGAGAAGCGATAAGCGACTGTCGCAACCACTGGAACCGCGCGTGACGTCGTCAATGGTTAACAAGTTTGCGAATAGTTGCACGAGCTCGTGGCGACTTTGGCAGAAACGAATGCGCAGTAACACACGACGTAAGAAGTAGCTTAGGTGGCAGAGAGGGAGAGGGTGTGTTCGAGAAAGAAGCTCGAGGAACGAGGGCGTACAAGGCAGGGGAAGGTGGCAGGTTTTAAGGAAAGGTAGGAGAGAAGGAGAAGTTGGTCACAAGCGTGAGAACAAAGGGGCGAAAATAAGTGCCCTTTTCGGAGGGTGATCGAGGGTGAAGAGAGCAAGAACGAGGAGGACGAATCGAGGGATTGCGTCTGTGTAGGTTTTGAAGAAGATAAAAAGAGGAAAGATGACGGTTAGGAGGAAAGAGAAGGAAGTTAGGCGATTCGTTCCTTGCGGATTAAGAAAAGAGTGGGAGAGTCGGTGCGACAGAGAAGGATGGAGGGTATATCGAAAGAGAACGAGCGAGAGGGAGTGATACGGTACAGAAAAGGAGAAGAGAACAGACAGAGAAATCAGAAAGAGAGAGCGAGTATAAAAGTGTTGGAGCGTGAGAGAGGGGAAACGAGAAGGACGAAACGCGCAGGATGGCGCGAGGGAGTTAGGGGGTGTCGCGGAGCGAGGGAAAAGAGGAGTGCATGACGAGGAGGGTGAGAAGGAAGGGGATATATGTATAAGGAGAGGGTGAAGGGTGTAGTGGGGACCATTATTGGGTAGGTAGCGGTGGTAGGATTGCGGGAGGTTGTACGCGGCTCGACGGGCTCGACGCGACGGTACGACTTCGGTGGTTTGGTTGAACGAGGGCGCGCGAACGGGCGGGTGTCGCGAGCGTTGCAAAGCGGTGAAGGGTACCACGAACGGAAAGCACGGTCGTGGCGCTAGGCGGGCGTAGGCGAGGTTCCGTGACGGCCGTTCGGTGGCGCAGCAGGAATTCCCAGCACGGCAGGCACCGGGTTGGTCAGCTACGTGGTGTTCGTGCGCCTCTCTCTCTATCAGTGTGTATATGCGCGATTTGCCCCGAGTCCGCGCCTCGACTTGATGACATGGCGTCCTAGCGCTGCACGGGCCAAGTCGCACGTCCTCGGTGGAGAGGCTCTCACCCCGTCGTCGAATCAGCTGCATCCCAAGATGCCAAGGTAAGTCGACGTGGTGCGATAGTGTGTAAATTTCCTGACGTTGTCGTGTACCAAATAGAATCGGGGTGTTACGGAACTCGGGTGTCATCGGGGAAAACCGGGCGGTGTCGATAAGCTGAAAAATGTACCGTGCGCCTCGAGCCTCGTTTCGTCAAACCAGGTAGGGTCGTTGCCATCATTCCTACCCTACGAATCGATATTACTAGTGCGGAGGAAAGGAAGCTCCTTGCTCTCTCATACTTTCTCGTCGCTTTCTCCCTCTTTATTTTTGCACCTATCTTTCACCTATCGTTGTCTCGCTCTGTTCGCCCCTTGTTCCCTTAAGTTTTACGATTTGCTCGTGCCGTGTGTTCGTCGTCATCGTTGTTACCATCGTTCTCGTTGTCATCGTCGTCGTAGTCGTCATCCTGGTTGCCGTGTGGTGTACAATTCAAATCAGGAGTGTTTGCTAGTGCTTCGTATGTTTATGCGCTCACGTTTGCCATGTGTGGGTGTTCGTGCGGGTATGCGTGCGTGCACGCCACCGTGCGATATCGCGCGCGTGTGCGTGTACGTGTTTGTGTGTGCGTACGTGGGAAGGGTTAACGCAGCAAGAGCAAAAGAGAGAGGATACGTTCACGGGGTAAAAGGAGAGAGGATGGTTTCACAGTTTCTTGGAAAAACATGAAGAAAAAGTGAAGCGCGTGTAAGGAAGATACTACGTGGCTTATCGACGCATCGACGACAGCGTGCCTCTCTACGTGGATTTTCGCTCGCTGAGAGAGGGTTGCGTAAATCTTCCCTCCCTCCTCTTTCCCTCGTCTCTTGGAATCGTTCCGTCCTTCTCGTGCACTTCGTTTCTCTCTTTCGCGTTCCCCCTCCCCCTTCAGTTTTTCTCTCTTTCTCTCTCGCATGTGTCGCGGTCGGATATGGCGCTGCCCATAGGCGCCGATACGCCCCGGGGTGTCGAGGCTGACTCGACTCGACTCGAGTCGTTCGTTCGTCCATCCGCCGACCATCCTCCCCCTTGTTATGTTCATTGAGCTGCTTGCTCCCCGTATGCCTCTGCAGTTGCTTCCCTCGCGAGGGAGCGTCATTGTTGCCAGTGAATCGTGTTCACTTCCTCTTCGTGATTTTCCCTCCATCTCTTTGCACCCGTGTCACACTTTTTCTATTCACCGATTGCAATCTTCGACGAGATTCATGAGTTCCAATCGTTAACCATGTACCTTAACAGGTGAGTTTTGTGTATACGTACTTCTTTACTCGTATCTGAAAACGAGAGAGATCGAATCAGTGCCACAACCTCGAGTTCTCGAACACGTGTCAGAACGTGCCTTTCAGTCGACGGTGTCACCGCGCGCGAGCTAATTAATCCCTTCGTTTTCTACATTGTGGTGGAAAATTATGTAAGTTGTGCCATATCGGGGTGTGTAAAAAAGGAGAGAGAGAAAGAAACAAGAAAACGGTGCGGAATTGTGCAAAACGTTTATAATCGACAAAAAGTCTTGTGATTGAGTAAGTTTGTGGATAGAAGTGTAGTAAATCGTTTCTTACACGTATATTAGTGTTTTATGGATGCATCGTGTATAATTGTGATTTATTTATAACGCGTCTACTCTTCCGATTCTGCTGCAATGTAGTTTCATAGGATTTGTAAATGGTTGCCGACAGGGAATTTCGTAAAATAATTTTGCACGTCCCGAGGTAAATACATATGTTTTTCTATCTTTAAATTTTTTATGGTTTATTCATTTCTTCCACTAAATCGAAATATTTTATTACAATTCCTTTCGAAGTCGCATGTCACAGAAGAACTCAAAGTGCAAGTTACCGTTAGTCGCCGAGGCTAGTTATCTCGAACAGGGATTCGTCGTTATCTTTGAGATATAGACGTTCACAAACCAAGATTGAACTTACAATTAGTTAGCTTGCAAATTTGCACGTCGTCCATTTTTTCAGCATTTTTGTTGACAACGGGAATTAGAACGTAAACTAGTTTCATAACTATAGGAATAAGAAATCGATGCTCCTTGAACTCTTATTGTTCAAATGCAAGTTAGTACGTTGAAGTGATTGATAAATATATCGTGCAAGAAACTATGCGGAGAAAACGCGTTCATCCATCGACCTCCCACCAAGTGAAATAACTTAACAAGCACGTGGCTTAAACACGTGGTGTCTTTGCTGGTTTATATTACTCCATTTTTGATAGTGCTCTCTACTTTTTTATCTACTACATTAAATTAATTTTCAAGGACTTGTTTATAAAAATTAATGAGCTATCATTCCTAAATATCTATTGTGAAAAACTACATTTTTTTGTTCACGTATTGTACATATGTTTAACAATGAAATGTTTCTTCGTTCTTCGAGATAAGGAATAATTCAGTAGTGTACTGGTAGAATTTTGTGCAGGCTCGAATATTATTAAAAAATCGGATAACTAATTCGCTGAGGTATGGAATTTATAAATTTTCTACAAAAACAATAATTATGATAATGTTCTCGTGTGTACCCTATCATGAATCACGGATGTACTCGAAAAAAAGAATGATATAACCTGCACACAAACGACAAGTGTTAGCTTGTGCACTGAAGCTCAACATATTCATACACACGTGCGTTTTGATGAGAACTTACATAGGACTTCCTGCGGGTTTCTGATTAAACTAGCGTGACGATTTTATCGTGGTACCCGCGAGGGGTTGAAGCGTCGATTATAGTGGTGATGATGGTAGTCGTACGTATGCAATAGGGAGGGTTCCCCTAAATAGCTTCATACGTAGGGTCCACCTTTTGTGATGGTAATAGTTTGTTAATTCATTAGTGTGACAAGTATCATTCGTTGATTCATCGTAGTGAATAGGCGAGTGCTATAGATCACGTTCTATTCGAACTTCCCGCGTATCTGGATGATAGCCGATAATATAGATTTCTACTGTTGCTATCTACTGTTCGCTTCACTTTGAGGGTTAAGTCAGCATTTTGCGAAACGAGGTCAAAGGCCGGTATTCAGAGTCGTTACTTATTTTTAAGATCGCCTTAAACATTTACTTGAGTTCCTGTTTCCTGTACACAACACGGACTGGAAAGACAGGGATAGGAAATACTTAAGGTGATCTTAAAAATAAGTAACGACTCTGAATACCGGCCAAAGTTTTAAGAAACTTTTCGCGAAGCAATGAATAAAAATGTAAGTATCTCTTTTCTCATACGTCTGGACTAGCTGGGTAGAATATCGCTGTGGCAAACGAGACTGACGATGAAGTGTGACGGCTACTTGTTAATTGCTATTTGTAATTGGCTAGAAAGTGTAGGAATAGAGTTCTGCAAAAAGATTTATCTCCAGGATATGTTCTATAATCTAGGCTATAAAAAGTGTTAGAGGAAAATTTAGATCTCTTCTGCAGAATATTAGTATTTAGCAAATTCTCTAATATAAAAATGTGTATATGATCAAATCTTCGTACGCGTGCGCATTCGTGTAACGGTGATGACTGTGCAACGTGCTGCCTCTCCCTGTACTCCCCATCCGTCGTTCCTTTTATTACGTGTGTGGATTACGACTGCGTGGTCGTCAGGATATATCCATTACAAGAATGTCGGACTCCGACAGCAGTTTGCACTTTTGCCAAGTCGCTGCAGTTTTGATTTTCATGCAGATATAATGTGACACATTCGCGAATTCGTTAATTACATATCCAAGAATCATGATTCTTTCCGAATAATAATCATACTTCATTTTTTTCTATTTCTATTGTTATCCTTGTACTTTTTCCAATCCGGCGACGGATACGATTAACTAGAAAACTAGGAATGTGCATGGAATTTAACTGTACGTATTTTCTGTCATAATACGGGTCGTGCGATTTACTTAAGAATGACGAATATTTTACCCTCTGCGTTCTTTCATTGTTTTTCCGTGACACGTCACGTGCATTTCTATAGGGTCGATTACTCTGAAATGGTCGACAATAACAGATTCAGAGGGTAACGTTACCGAGGATTTGTTTTTGGTTGTTCGTTCTTTTGTCTGAGTCTCTTTTTATTCTTGGTATGATTCATCGGGGATGGTGTGTCAACAGCAGGTCGGTCGGTGTAAAAGCATACGATGTTATAAAGAGGCAGGAATCGGGTATACCTGCACCTGTTTTCATAACACCATACAACTAAATCACGAAATGGGTGTTCAGCTTCGCGCCCTAGTTACACCTGCGTCTAGTATCGCGGACGTCAACCGAGGTTGCCACATTTCTCGTCACTGTTCGCTCGCCTGAAAAACTGAGGTCACATTGAATAGACGAGTTACACAGGCAAATTATTTGTCGATCCTTTAAAAACACCACTGCCGATTCGGTCAAGTGATTTTCTTCTTTCCCACGTTACGTAGCTCACTTTTCTAACGGCATTGTATTACATTTCAGTATTCGACGGGGTTTATGGAATATTTTAAAAAATTAACGTCCATTTGTTCTCAAAACTGTATAATAAATCGGCAGACATTAAACTCCTTCAAGTGATAATTCCTTTTGTATGAAAAAAAAGAATAGAAACAGGATGATAAGCAGGTTCATTAAGGATAATTACTATTATTAGAGTTATAGATGACTAAAACTTTCAATGCCACTCACTCCCACATCAATTAGGATTCATTAACAGGATTCCTACGATAAGATGATCGTTCGTGGCAGTGACACAATTAAAAACAGTAAATTGATTAACGTTCAACTATAGAAGGCTACTTTGTGAAGTAGAACATTATCCTTCAGAGTGAAGAGCATTTCTTTTATGAGAACTGAGAGGGAAAAAATTTTAGTGAAAACAGAGGGGTGACTGCCAGCGCAATGCGCATCGAGGGGCGATCACGTTTAACGGAAGGGTCGGCAATGGTGCATAGATTTAATCGCTCTATGGGAACGGAACGTTGCGTAGGAAATCGCTGAAAAACCACGCAGCGTGCTGTAGCGTCGATTACTTTTATACATATGTTCGTCTGCTCTGAAATAGGAGAATTTAGCTTTTTGTCGACGCGTAACGCTTGTTAAAAGTGGACCTTGATATGTACGGATTACGTACGTATATGTGGAACACTTATAATATTGCGATTGGAAATCGCGTCAAGGTTCTATTTAGCAGTCTTTATTTCTCAGGTATCGTCACCGCGTTTATCCACAATCGGTCGTAAACTTTTATTCTCCACGTGTTACAAAGTCCTTCATTATTCCGTATCGCTCGTGACGTTTTTACAACTATTGGCGTGGTCCTGCAAGCACTGCGAGAACGTTGTTTAGGAAAGTTTTGAGAATCGAGAACGTTCGGCTGTAAAAAATTGTAGGGTGGACGCCAATGCGCACGGCGAGGTCGGCCGTCGTCGTCGGCAGAAGGGTGGTGGTCGTGAGGGCGAGGAGCGTCAGAGAGGGGTAGGTACGAGGTTGTGGAGGTGTAGGAGGGCGTGATGGCGGGTGGGAGGGGTAGGGTGCACAGGCTAACAGAAAGAAAGATGGCCGACCTGTCTGTGAGTGCACGCGTGAGTGCGTGAGAGTGGCCGAGACTCGTCTGTGCACGTCGGATCGTCTCGGTAGTGGTCTGAGAGGGGCAAAAGAGCAAGCTCTTCAGAGATGAGATTCAACGTCTCGGAATCCTGCGCCCGTGAACACCTATATTCTTTTAGGGTTGTTTTTCGACCTGCCGAAACGGTTGAAACCTCGTTCATGTTGATCGTTCGGACAACGATTCGAACATTCACACTTTACTGATGTTTACAATGGGATAATATATGAATTCCAGTTACGATTCGAAGTTTTCCAATGGAGGTCAATGTTTCAGAAACGTCTGAGCTTTTAATTATGCAAATACGACACATTATTCGTTGAATGCTTTTATTTCGTACACGTATTCTGCACATTTACGATGCTGAAATTGTTTATTACGTACTGAGTGGAGTGAACTTCTTCGGACATGGAAAAGCAGACGCGTGACTTGCATTTGCGCGAATGAACCCGAAAATGCGTATCTCGATTGCGGGGGACGACACTGACTCGTTGGCGAATGAATGCGCGGATCAGAAATGTTGCGGGTATTTCTTCACGAAGGTTCTAAAATGTGGGACACCACGTTCCTCAGTAGCCGATCCCTCTCCCCCTTTGCCGCATAATTCTCCGTTAACTTCGTACCTGGTGCTTCCACTACACCTAACGGAATGAGCCGTACCTGTGCCTCGATGCCGACAAACTATCACGCGTGTACGCGTGTCTCATGTACGCGATCATACAGGTTCACGCACACTCGCGACCGCCGTGCGTTCGGGAATGTGTGAAGTGTGAGCGCGTTCATCGTTCCAAGCACATCCTGGCACTCCCCCAGTGGGAGGAGGTGCGACAAGGGACAGATACCCGAGCACACGCTTGCCACACTCGATTTGAAATACTCCCGAATTATATCACCACCGCGCGAGGAAAATCTTGTTGGAAATACAATCCGAATCAAAGGTGGCCCTATCAACCCTTCAAAGAAAAGCAGAATAAAAAGGAACCAAAGCGGAACGAATATATTAGGTATTCTAATATAATGATGATGTAGGGAGCTTCATTTTTCTAATATTCCACTTTAGACAAATTAAAATCCAACCGTTACCTCGAATTAATTTTCTTTGTTCTCTTGTTCTCTCTTGAGTACAAACTCCGAAACTCGATGCGCCTCTGAGTGTTTGCATATTTCGTTGTTAGCGATATTGATTATCGTGAACCCAACCTATTTACTCGTTTGATTCATTTTTTCCCCTCGATCTCTACTATTAATGACCCTGGGGATGTGCCAAGAGATTGTATTATTTAAAGATTTTGTTCTATCAAATTAATCTTTTTTTCTCATTCGATCTTATGAAGATCTTTATTCGTGAAATTCACGACAAAGTTTAGTTCTTCTCCTTCTCATGTCGATCAAAATTTCCAACTTATTTCATGTATTCCTATCCGTTTTATCCGTTTATCTAGGCACTTTGCTTGTTCGATGTACACTCGGTTGACTTCGACCTCGATCCACCGTTAAAATTCGGTCGATCGATGAAGCAACCCTTTACTCTAGAGCGACTATCGCCTCCGGATGTTCCTATTTGCTCCCTTTTTCCTCTCTCCCTCCTCCCTGGTTTCCTTTCTACTCCGTTTCTCAGTAGTTCCTTGATCGTACGCACAAACGAAAAAATCCCGACCATGTAAGATCACGTCCCGCACGTGGAAACTTGGTTATATGTCGAAATCGCCGAGGACGGTCTTTGAGAAATCGGTTACTAGGTGGTGTCCTCTCATTATCGGCGTTGAAGTCGATTTCGCGCCCGACCGAGAAAAACGGAAAAATATCTATCCAACGGCGTGACGGCGGTCGCACGGCGTGACGGTCCGCAGAATTCCTGCAGAAACGATTTTGTCGACTGACACGTACATCCTTGAGCGATGATTCAGCGGAATGTTTCCCTATCGATACGTATCTCCCGGTTGACCGCGGTAAGAATAATCCTAGGATAAAAACTGGCGTCTTTAAACACTATTAATGGATCTCGGAGTGTATCTAATAGCGAGAGAGAGAGGAAGATAAAGAATGAGCCACCACCTCCGGCGAAGACGTGCATGCACTGCGCACACGATTGCTGGAAATTATATAGCGTGGTTATAAAATCAACAGGGCGACAAAGTGACTCAAAATACAAGCGGATAAACGTGTCGTATCAATTTTTAAACATATATATTCCATTTAATCCAGCCCAAAAAGAAAATTTCTTCACGATTTATTTAAACGGTGTATAAAAATATGAATGTAAACGTCAGATACAAGAATTCAGATTTTATACGTAGAGGATAAACATGAGAACCAAAGAAAGCAAGAATTGTGCAATGTTATTGTGGTGCACTTTGGTTTTACCATTTGAGAGATTAGTTTATGACCTCGCTATATTACTTCCACCGACTATACCCATGCTTGTATCCTCTACACGCGGAAGCGTCGAAACAGTAAAAGGTAGGAGGCTTAAGCCAGCCAACACGGGGAGGGTACACAGCGGAGAAACAAAAAGAGAAAGAGAGACGGTTGCAAAGAAAAAGAGAGAGAGGGTTCGCGAGAAACGTAGAAAGAGGGACAGGGAGGACGAGCGAGGATTTCAGGCTCTCGAAACGCAGCGGTATTTGCCGCGCTTTGTCGTTCGTTTTGTACCTCGGCGTGACTTTACCGCTGGTGCTGATTACGCAATGCGTGGCCATGAGAGGAGCGAGTCGCGTACTCTCATGTACGAACGCATACAAATATCCGTTGCTTTAAGGACGTGTGCGCGTCACGAGCGAGAATGTAGCACGGCTCCGTGTGCGTGACGCATGCACGGACACGCCATTACACGCACGCACGTGCGTAAGCAACAGGCGTTCTTGCATTAGTGTGCGTGCGCGTAGATTCGATTAGGGCCGCTGCTAGCCATCGAAATAGTGCGCCAGTCTGCGTGCTTGTAAACGCGCGCGCAACTTTTCGACCAACGAATCATGCTCGATATCATCGACGATGATGACCCACATTTCATTCATGTTAGAACACGAATTGCATCGGCGAGCACGCGTGTCGAGGGGCATCGCAAACTAATCTTTATCTCCGATTCTGCCTCTACAGAGTTACACTTGGCTTGTCTTCGATTCGTTAAAACTTAAAGCTCGACCAAGTCTGTAACGAGTTGGAAGTTTTCAACCGACTATCTCGATACTCTGCTCGTTTCTACTAACGGAATTGGCGGAATCAGGGAGATTTCTCGGATGTATATTTCTTTATTCACCGTGAAAACCTCATTGTTTTCGGGGTCAGCTACGTCGGGAGACGCACTCGCTGCATACGAGGTGCCGTTGGTAAATGTATGCGTAAATACGCATGCAACTCTCGTAGCTGCGAGATAGCGCACGCTGCGTTTTTGTGTGCACCAGAGTCGCCTCGTAGATACGATGAATATATGTATGTATGTATGTACGTAGAGACGTGTAACCTAGGAACAATGGGGTCGGTTGCGACGATGATGATGTCGGCGGCCAGAGCAGAACTCACAGTGGTGACGATGCCGATGGGTGTAATGGTGGTGACCGTGGATGGTTAAGGGAATATAACGGGACGAACTTCGTACTTAAGTTGGTTGGGAGCGGCCTCGTATAACCGAGACGATCAGCTCTCTTCTCTGCTCCGTTTGTTGTGCAATATTTCGTCGATTCGTAATCCTGTGTTCGTTCGTAACGTCGTTATCTATCAAATGAAAATGTTTCAACGTCGTTGGAGGCGCACCTACATTCAAGGAATAGAACACGTTGTGTACACTACGCTGGCTCTCTCTTTCGTTCTCTCTCTCTCTCTTCATGTAACTCGATTCGATCTAAATATCGTTTAATCGGGTTTTATCGTTGACGTAGTGTACGGCCACACGCGTGATCGAACGAATTGTGTACGGCTGCTGAATACCCCCATGATTCGCTCTCGTGCCTTCTATTTAACGAATTTCTCGATTTCCCGTTATTAGAGCGAAACCGTCGTTAATCGGCATTACCGGCTGGTCTCTGAACACACACTCGTTTAGAGCGTCACGATATACGATAATAAGAAGAATGATATTAGGACCATAGGAAGTAATTATCGGCTTAATTATATGGCCGGGAGTGTTCATTTCATCACCAGCTAATACTTGGATATAGACAAGCCCGTTCGTCACGCGGCCGTTGTTGATAACCTGAATAGTATTCGAAAGGCGTCGATGACGTTTGGCGACTGCCAATCCAGAGACCATTTTTATATTTCGTTTTTTACATTTTATTTTATTTTAAGTGGTAGCGTCAGTTTTTTTTTCGTGTTCGTCTTGAAAACTGGTCGAACTACGGTCCTGCGTGCCTCCACGCGACTAAACAAATATGTAACTAAAGAGAGAGACGATCCGATCCCGTTTATATGTGCACCTTTCGAGGAACGCAATTGTGTACATTGGCACGTCTTCTTCATTTGCAATATTTCTTCGTAGGCTTGTTTCCTACTTCGATCAACTCTAGTACACAGTTCATCGAATACGCGTTTTCTTAATATTATGTAGATAAGTATCTGTTTCCGTTCGGTGGAAAATATTTTTTAACCGTCGCTAAAACAGGTAGTAACAACACCGGTCGAGAAAGAGCGCGCGTATTTCAGCTGATTCAACAATTTTCTGACGTAATCGTGTTAGATAATGCCGACAGAATAAACACATAATAAATGAGTACTTCATTGGATCTTTTAAATGAACTCCGAGTCTGTCCGAGCAAACTCTGCCATAAAATGATTAGAATGGGATTGTAACTATAATGGAGAATCAGGTTTTGTTTCATAATGAAGGTGTACAACGATTAGCATGTTCTTATTGATTTATCTCCTGGAATTTTTTCTCGTATACGTACCGTAATCGTTGCCGATTACGTGAATACGACACATTACTCTCTTCGCGTTCTTCTAACGCGACAGGTTCAGGAAGGAAAAAAAAAGAGCACTAGCTAATAATAATATATCATCAATATCCTGTTTTTTTCTCACTTTTGCGCGACCAATTTAATAAAGCAACTGAGAGAGTTTGATTTTGTTACGTAATCTATTTATCAGGAATTCGAAGTGGCGCGATGTCGAAAGGAGGAAGAAGTCGCGAAGTAAGGCGCGACGAGACGTTTCAGAAATCGTTTAACGATCGCGATCGTTTAATGTAACGCTACCACCATTTACCGCACACCATGGTGACGTGCCATTCACCGTGAAAACCATTCACTCAAGGTATTAACAAGGTCGTGCAAGGTCGTGAACAGCTATCCTGCATTTATATCGAATATGCACCCACAACGATACTTGCCGTTCGCGACAAGCGTCGAATGTGTACTTGCACATTTGCGGCGTCACTTCTGTACGTATACACACGTACATGTATATGGAGATTTGCGCGCGAAAGCAACGGAACTTGGTATCGATCCGAATGCGTAGAAAATACTATTGATTCTCTCGGCCGACCCGTCGACCTCTTCTGCACGAGAATTGAGGAGGTGGAGGGATCCTCTCTCTCTTTTCCTTTTGCTTCTTTCATTCGCACACCCATTTGGAAAAAGCTTGTTGAAAAAGTTGAGAAAATGGATCCTTCTATGTCTTTGTAAACCCAACTATATTTCCGCGATCAACATAACATTTGATAGTTGTCTTTTTTATTTTCTGATTTATAAATTCTTCAAAAGTTAGTGTAAGTTTTTTGCCAATTGTAAAATACATACTCGTCTCTAGTAGATCGTTCATCTCTTTAAATTATTTGTTCTGTATTCATTCTAATTTGATGCAACTTCTGGATTTCATGAAACGAAACATAGTCAAAAAATGACTGATGGTTTTTTAGATTATGTATTCATGCCTATACTTTTTTGTGATGACGCATAATTTCGCTGGCCTTTTCCGATCGAGGAAAGGTCGCGTTTCTGCCACATCTTCAGGATCTTAGCGAAACAAACGTTGCGTACGTGACCGTGATTGGATTGGTGAAGGGGTGAGGAGAGAATTACATAAAAGGCATGAACCGAGCGAGTCGCCTATTCGCCCAACCTACGTCCTCCAGGGTCGTACACCCACGTTCATACCTCGCGCGTATCGTCTCGCGAACTTATATGGCCGATTATGCATGCAGGCGTTATCATACACACATACATTGTATATGTATATATCGCCGATTGCTTAGAAGACTACTCGCGCCCAGGACTATGCCTATAATCTTCAAGAAATTTTCCATATGCAGGAATTCTCCAGAGTCGCGCCACGCCGCTATCGTCTGGCGTTTCCGCACGCGTTGATCACGAGAAAGGATTAGTGATTCATGTTGACATGAATCATTTATGTAGAAACGGAAACGAGTTCGGATCTCGTGCAAGTAATTGAGCTGTATTTTGAACGTTAAGCTTCGGTTCCGTTTGCAAGGGAGCAAACACGTGTTACGTAGCTCTATTTAACGTTCCATAATTGAGAGCAACAATTGTTAATTAGCCACAGACAGAAAGCAGTTGAATAAAAAAAAGGGAGCAATTTAATAATAATAAGTAATGTTTATGTTTGTTTGCAGATCACGAGAAGGAAGGACATGATAAACTGTGGCCGATGAAGAAGAGAGCACGAACGCGAGCACGAGTACGAGCAGGAGTACGAACAAGAGCAAGCGGCTTCGTCGAGGAAAGCGAGAAGAAACGACGACGAGGCGGCAGCAGCAATACCAATAAAAAGATCAACACTAGATCTGATGTTAGCGGACATTAACGGTAACTTGGCGGATCTGAGAAGTGAAGCGATGGCATCGCAGAGATTTTGTCTGCGCTGGAATAATCATCAAAGTAATCTACTCTCCGTTTTCGACCAACTACTCCATGACGAGTCGTTTGTCGACGTTACGCTGGCCGTCGAGGGTCAGCTACTCAGGGCACATAAGATGGTGCTGTCGGCGTGTAGCCCCTACTTTCAGGTAAGTTAAACTCTTGTGCTAATCTGAAAGAACGATGCATCGTTGAATGTAATCCGGAGAATCTGCCGAAAATACACACACTTTTCGAAGACTAATACGAATCGCGTTCTTTATGACATCGTCATTAATTCGTAATTGTTAACTTGATTCGCAAAGCGTATTAATAATTCATAACGTTCTCTTATTTCGACCCTTTCGTCGGATCTGCACCGATCACTGGATGTTATTCGCTGTTTGTTTTTGCAGGCCCTTTTCGTCGGGCACCCCGACAGGCACCCAATAGTCATTCTCAAGGATGTCCCCTACGTGGACATGCGCAGTCTTTTGGACTTCATGTACCGCGGGGAGGTCAGCGTCGATCAGGACAGACTAACTGCCTTCCTGAGAGTCGCTGAATCCCTCAGGATAAAGGGCCTGACCGAGGTAAACGAGGACAAGTGCGACTTGCCTAGTATTACCTCTTCGTTGCTTGGCAATCAAAACACAGTACCTCCACCGCCGCCGAACCTGCATAGAATAAACCAAATCGGGCCTCACCATCACGTTTCGCAGAAGAGGATGCACCATATGTCGAGCCATCCTCTACTTGGTTCGGCATTATCCGCGCCAAAGAGGAAAAGAGGCAGACCTAGGAAACTGAGCGGCTCGTCCGACACGCCGATCGGCGAGATCTCCGGCCAGGAACTTCAGTCCTGTTCCGGGGCGGATCTTGTCCAGGGCTCGCCCGAGATGATGGAAATGAAGATGAGTATCGACTTTCAAAGTGAGAGTAATACCGGTAACTCCGGTAGAAGCGGGAGCACCGGTAACGCGAATAGTAACAACGTGAGCAGCAATAACGTCGGGAACTCGGCATCGACGGGGACCGCCCTGTCGTCGTCGAGAAAGGACGAACCAACGGAGAATGGTACTGACACGCCTGAGTCGCTGACACCTCGCGTCAAACGGGAACCCGAACCGACGCCTAGTACCTCTGCCCAAGGTAAACTACTTTTATTTTTTGTTCCGTCTCTCACACACAACACTCTCCCTCTTTCTCTCTCGTTAACTCCAGAACTACCAAATCAATTTTAATAAACTTCCAAGTATGATGCACACTGAAAATTTAAAAGTAGTTCGTTCCGGGACATTGTAGATTATACATGCTTACAAATGAACTTTATACAGGATGTTATGACACTATAAATCTGCAATCTTAGTTTTTCTTATTTGGCACCTCCTGAAAGAGCTCATAAAATATTCACGGCTATTAAAGCTGATCATAACTTTAGCAAAGAAATAAACGTACCGTCTACATTATATTTCACTGTGACGCAAACTTTTTTACGAAATAACTAAAGTATTAAGGGAGCATTTAGAGTTTCATTTTTATTGCAAACATTGATTATTGATAAACTAATCAAATTCTATTTGTTCGCTAGCCTCTGACGAGACGTTCGCACGACCACACAGTAGACAAGGGAGCGAGGGTTTCAAACAAGGTAAGAAATACCATTGTCAGCTTACACGATTAACAATATTGCATCATCTTTTATTCACCATACGTAATGCGAATAATCGAAATAACATCAACGCAATGCAAATTAATATTCTTTGATACGAGTATATATTAGCTTAAAGCAAATTTAACATGTTATTAATTGATGATACCGGTACAAGTCGTGATCTAGTTTTATTTACAAGTCCTGAATTGAGACTTGCGAACTGTTATATACACTAATTATGCTAAAGTGAATAATAAGTCGTTAGACATTTACAAACTTCTGATAGAATTAAAAATGTGCTAGTTAATACTTGAAGATAATTTCATAACGATTTTCGTATATTGATACTGTATTCTTAAACTATTTATGACCGTTTTTAATAATGCATATTAATTGGTACATTTTAATGAAATTGAATTTATATATGCTGAGAGAGAAAACTGATAGCAGTATTTAATACTTTTAAACTTTTCATGTATGTAGAAGAGGACATTATCATGTTGTTCTTCTTTTAGTTAACATAAACTTGTCGAGTGTTTCAATAATTCATTTACTTTTTACTCTTGAAGTGCGTAAAAGAGTGAATTCCAATTTTTTTACATACGATTCGTCGAGGTCGATCGACGGTAGCTACACAAAAAACATTCCGTTTGCGTGCTTTCCTAAGCAATATTTTATTCTAATCCTTAACAAATGCTATCATTTATTTGTCTATTTGGTTTCATCAAGGCACTCGTCTTGACGGATTTAAACGGAAGAAGTAAAAAAGGAAAGAGGAAAGAATAATTAAAACTGCTTTACGATGTGCTAATGAATTTAATTTTTCAGAATTTTCGTCCCGTTAATTTTTGACCTTGCTCGTGGTTGCGCGACTGCGAATTAAATCGCGAACGCAGTGTCGCAGCAGTGCTTCCGGGAAGGTTATTTTTTTTATCGTAAATTCACGTACACTGAATAGGAAAAAAGATCATTGCGACTCGGGTCGATGAATTTGTTCACGAGTGCAATTCGTTAAGACGTTAATTCGTCGACACCGCCTGGGTTAGCATTCTTACGGGAAATTAATATCAACAAATCTTGCAGAGTATTAAAACAAAAAAAAAAACAGTATGTGCGATTTGCGTCTGGAGCAGGTGAATAGGCTTCCAGGAGTTTATGCGTGTCATAGGTTTTTAAAGTCGGCCTGCTAGAAGTACAAAAAACCGAAGTAAAAATAAAAACAAACAATACGTATAACGATAAGAATGGTTTCCTTTTTTCGAACCTGAACCGAATCGTTCGGCACAGTTAAGCCGTAGGCGTAGGCAAAGTAATATTGAAACACGAGATGCGCACCGTGTTTTACGGGCTTTTAGGAAACGAGACCTCTACTTGAGTCACGCGTGTTGACCTGTGACAACTCGAGAATAGAAAATAAAATAGAAAAAAAATGCCAGAATAAAACATGTATACATATGCGTACCATACATGCCCACGTGTACCATATATGTATGTATACGAAAGAAACAAAGTGTACGAGAGAGAAAGGAAGCCGTCGTCTCGTTGAGCCTATACAGGCGTTCGTGTTGTATGCTTCTTTGAAACGACGAGACGTTCGAGCGGAATTAAAAAAAAAAAATTACAAAAATCGTGTCAACAAATACACAAGATAATACTCCCTTTTGAATGCTGTAGCCTCCAAAAATTCTAACCTACCACCCACCGATTCTCGTTAAGGGACATATGTATTTACATATGCATATAAAATATACATACCCATGTAACTTATACGCTCTCGGCCAATGTGCAGCGCCACGTTCCTTCTTCTTTTTATGCTCCTTCTTCACACTCGTCTAGATAATACATTATGTACATTTCTCTCTACTTATCACTTTCACTTTAATCCTTTTAATCCCATTTTGCATAATGCATACGTGAATTTATATGTATATACACCTGTTTGTATATATACATATACGTATACACGACATGTGTATCTTTTTATTAAAATATAGAATCCACGCACGAATGAGAAACGCTTCGCTGCCATTGGCCACTTGGTAAAGGAAGGGGGTGGAGCCAGCTTTTAGCGGTGCTTACTTTTTTTTCTGATTTTTATTTAAAACGCTGGTTTACTTTTTTCATTTGTTCGTTCGTTGTAAGGAAGTCGAACGCAATTTATGTGATGTTACGTCGAGTGACAGACTGCGGTGAAATGGATAGAACCTTCATTTACGAAATAAAGAAAAAAGGTGTGCGTAGCTCTTTTTTTAAAGCGGACAACGAACGTCGGCAGGTTAATCGCTTCCGCCTTCTCTTGCATTCTTCTCGTTGCCCAAATTTCCATGAAACAAAGGGAAATGAATCCGGAGTTGAAGCACACGCAGAGAGAGATAAGTATTCGAAAACCAGAAGAGAAAAATGAAAAGGGAAGAATAGGCGAACGAATAAGCGACAGGACAGAAAGAAATGGACGAGAAACAAACCCGAATGACGGAAAGAAAATAGAGCAAGACAGACAGAGAGACGGACAGTAAGATTGACGATGAGAGAGATCAGTAAAAGGAGAAGAAAAAGTAATATCGAGAAGGATGTGACGTACGTTCTTTCCTATGTGATATTCGAGGAAGAGAGAGAGAGTGAGAGAGATAGATAAAATAGTAGAGAAAAATAAAGAAAGAGAAAGAGAGAAAAGAGAAAAGAAATAAAGAGAAATTGCATTTACTTGACGTACGCACGCACGCACACACACGCACGCGCGTGACAGAGAGTGCTTCGAAGATGTCGAACATGATGATCGTTCGTTAGTGACCGTGAAACGTGTTACGCTTTGTTCTCTTTGCGCAGGTGAGTTGAGATTATCTGAGTCACCATTCGATCTCTGAGAGATTACCTTTGCGCGGGGGAAGCGAGGGAACTAGGGGAGGCCAGCCGCTCAAAAACCAAAATAAAAAAATATATATATGTATATATCTACATATACATAATGTATATGAAAACCGTTCCGAAATGCCAGAATAATCTAAATAAGAGAAAATTGAATAAAAGAATCTGATGTACAGCGAAGCCGAAAACGGATTAAATAAATATAAATAAAGTATAATTGCATCGAAGAAGAAAGAACGTTGCTTCTTCTCGAGCGTCCTCGATCTCGATGGATCGTCTTCCCGTTCAGTATGGATATATGTGTTGTAATATTGTACGGTTCTGACTGACGGGACGTACGGACGGATTTGTCGAAAATATGTATATGGGTGGGTCCTTGTCTCGAGTATGCGTATGTCATGATAATTACCAATGTTCGTACGTGTGCGGGTGCGCCGTGATAGTTTGGAGCATGTTATCTTCTTTTTAATAACTTGTAAAATTACATAAAGACGATTACTTAAAGACGTTTTCATAAAGACGACGTAACGAATGCTCCAAGCTTCTAATCGGAAGTACATGCGCGCGTACGATTCAGTCTGTTGCATTAAATCTGTGCGTGAATGTGTATTTGTATACCTTCAATGGTAGCGATGGATACGAGAGGGAGTCTAAATGAACCGGGGGGTATGAAAAAAGAGAATGTTAAATGGTGTAAGATCGGCGACCGCGAGGGGTGAATGTGCATAAGAAACGCGTAGTAGAAGGGTTGCATTTGAGAAGAACGGCTGAAGAGGGAATGAGCGCATAAGTGCGCGTGCAAGGACGGATGTATGAGTATGTATGTTGCATATATCTATTGGGAAGAAAGGAGGAAAGAAAGAGACGGGTTCGTTGAGTCGCTGAGATGCACTTCGTGGTATGGCAAACAGGACCGTAACGGTCCTCTTGGCAGCCGTACGGGATCGGGGCAAAGCCGCGATCAACGGCGAGCGAACAGTGGCGAAAGCGTGCGTGAGAGCGAAAGAATCTGAAGAGGGAATGACGATGAAACAGGAACGGGCAGGGGGTGGGGACACGGAAAAGCGGGTGCGGCATAAAACACACTTAACACGGGACAGAGTTGACGGACAGCCGGTTCGAATATACGGTGACTCTTTTTTGCTGGCTCTACCCTTCCTCTTGCTTCCCCCCACAAATAGTAGAAATACGTTATATTTATCAGTACATTATTATACACAATTAAATACTATTATGATTATTTGCATACTCAATGATCTACCTAAGTTTGAATTACGACACGAAGGTAGATTGAAAAGTTGTTTCGGCTTGATTAGTTACTTGACTAATTACTTTTCGACTAGTTACTTTAGTAACTATTGACTTTCATGAAAGAAATTGTTGCGTGAATCCGTTTGAAGACTAGATAAGGTAGATAAGAACTGCGAGCTTTTCAATCATACCTTGTACAGTAAGAGCGAAAAATAAGTATACATCTTACGAAAACGAAATTCGTAAAGTCAAATGATTTATGCTTACTAAATTTCGTGCTTGAAGGCTGTACACTTATTTCTAATTCTCGCTGTATATTCTTGCAATATAGACATATACGATAAAACGATGGTAGACAGTCGAGAATTGTTTAAAGGAGTGAGCTTTCTTCGTTTCAGACTTGGAGGAGACGTCGAGTGGCGGTGGCTCGCAGTCACCGACTCACATTCGCATCAACTTCGAGCGATGCTTTCGCAAAGAATACAGCGCGTCGTCTCTACAGGGGAAAACGTCAACGGCGGGTACAACCGGGTCAATGGAGGACTCGCAGCAATACTCCGATTCCGAATCGGAGCAGAAAGTGTCGAAAGACAATTTGAGCAGTGCCATATTCAATCTGGTCGCGGTCGGTGAGTCGGAGATCAGTCAGAGCGACTTCGAGGGATCGTTTAAAGTCGAGAATGAAAGAACGGAGGGTTCGGTACGGGACTTCTGCGTGAAAGAGGGCGACGTGTACCGATGCACCGTGTGCCATCGTACCTACACACACATCAGCAATTTCTGCCGGCACTACGTCACCTCACACAAGCCTAATGTCAAGTACTATGCTTGCCCGGTTTGTTTCAAGGAGTTCACGCGGAAAGATAATATGGTTGCCCACGTTAAGATCATACATAGCCTTAAGCCGCATATGAGCCTTAGCAGCAGTGGCAGCAGTAGCATGGGCCAGCAGCGGTAGACCGCTGCCGGTGTATCATCTTTTTTCAGGCTACGCTCCCTGGCCCTTTCCCTTCGTTCTGTCTATTGAGAATTGAAACTAATAATTCCAATCAGTTATAAGAAGATACACGAATAAATGGGGCGGTCGAGAACCTCGATTACGATAGCATTGTTTTCGGCAGTCACGTTCGACAAAAGTGATAAAAAAGAGAATCAATTCTTGAATTGAGATCCTCAATTATCTCATTGATACAAGTATCTCATGAATTAACAGCTCTGTTGACGATGAAATTACGAATCGCTGTTACCATCGTCGTGCAGTCATCGATTACTAAGTAGTCGACAAAAATACTTGATTGACTGTTGTCGTCGCAGGTAAGAGTCGGGGAACGTTGCACAAGAAAGGGATAACGACACAGAAAAAATAAAAATATTGTGTGAGAAGCTCAGAAGAGATGCGAGCATATGCGTCACAGTGGCTTTCCGAATAAATCTGTGCGGCTGTAAAAAGGAAATAATGTTTCGAACGAACAAAGAGAGAACAAGTAGTAAATAGATTGTCACACTGACGATAAAGTTATAATTTAAGCTAGCGGAAACGAATTAAGAAAGGACCATTACGGACGTAGTCAATCAAATGTACAAGTTTTAAATACTTTATCATCCTTGATACCGTAGGTAGTTGTTAGGCGAAATCTTTTTACAATTTAATAAACAACAGACGATTAACGAGAAGCTGAATCTAAAGATATTTTCATGGACGCGGGGAAAATTCAATGGCGGACCATGCGTTTGCTGCAGCTCAAATAGATTTCCCCGTTTTCATGGATCAACATTCAACAGTAACAAGAAAAAACGGAAATTTTAATATACGTATGATAATAATCGTAGCAGCTAGTAAAATCAAATACAAATAGAACACAGTACCTCTGATCATTCGAGCTATGAATTTCTTTTAAAATTGAATCAATTAACTCGTAATTATTATATCGGATAGCTACTAGTTTTCTCTTGTTTCGTTCGAAAGTGTGAACTTTCGAACGAAATGGAGGTGGTGTGTACATGTACATCCCCGACCGTTTCGCAAACCGAAAGTTTCCTTTCTCGACAAAAAGAAAATTATTTGAATTTATACGCGTGAAACGCGTAATGGGCATTAAGTTACAAAACAAAACGAGCTTTACCGCGTCCTTTCTCTTCAAGGGAAGTCGTGAATATTAAACAAACGGAAGAAGAAAAAAGAAAGCGAACGTAAGAGAAAGATACGCGCATACAAAGAGTTTATACATATACGTTTGAACCGGTGTTACTCGTTTAGTCGTCTCAACGTAGTTCTACGACGACGGGGATCAGTTAAAATGAACAAAAATAATAAAAATGAAACAAGAAAGCAAAGTAATAATTGCAAAAGAAACGTGAGTCCAAATCAACAAAGAGTATATTTACTATTATGTGACTGTTATATTACGGAGAGAATCAAACGGTGTCGCATGTAGCATCGAAAATATACATAAATAAGTACGTTTATCGAAGTTTAAACGTCGGATACATGCACACACGATATAAATAAGGGAACCACAGTAGACTGAGTAAATGCAATATATATGTACGATGACCGTTCGCCATGTTGTTGAGCCGTTGAAGCTGTTGTCAAGCTGCCGAGCCTGATTCGGAGTTATATAGTAGCGTAATAGGGAGCCAAGGTGGAGAGAAAAGGAGTCCACGGTTAGGGCAAGAGGGAAGAACGGAAGATAGTTAAATGGGGATATTAACGGAACGGGGCATGCAATTCTTGAAAGACTGCAGAGGGACGGTTTTAACGACACCAAATACAAGATAGTACTGACATTGGATAGACTGAAGGCACTTTAGTAGTAACTTAACGCCATATCGTACTGTACCGTACTCGATTGAACAAGAAAGAAAAAGAAAAAGCATTTGTGCTTAGAGAGCCCAGTACAACTGGTGACAGTTTTACTGCTATATATTCTATATAATCAGTATACTATATAATATATATTATTTTTTAGAACGGAAAAAGAATTTTAATCGTTACCCACGCAAATAGTAAATATCCGTTCATTTATTTCCTGTTCGACTTGAAGAGGAATCGTGGGACTAATAAGATTATATAATTATATATTAACGATTTTCGAATCTGTTATTCGTAAATTCGTGATCGCGACTAAAGCTGATCGTTAAATCATAGATTCCCTTATTTGTAAATGTTAAATTCTAAATAACGTGAGACAAGGATGTGCGTGTCCAGGGTCATAGAAATTTTATCGTTGTTAAAAATATATCCTTGTCTTGCTTGTTACGAGTTTTATAGAACCTATGATATACATATTCTTTTTATGTATTTTATTCAAAGTTCTTTGAAAAATTTCTCTTTCAGTCTACAAGATTATAGTCTGCACGTACGTAAAACATAATTAATAATGTACTCGAGCGGTTCGATTGCTGTTCAAAAGGGATACGGCTACAGTGATGGTATATAGGCTTAGTCGCGAAAGACAGCACTAAAAATATGATCGTAGCTTACTATATTTTGCACTTTACACTTTGTCGAATCCTCTCTAGTCGGACTTTCGTTCATAGATCGATTGTTTAGGATTATATGAACGAGCACGTGTGAATCGGAGAGGACGCGAAAACGATTTATATACAAATTTTTTCACTAGTTGGGCATAGACATTAGACGACTAGAGGCTATATAATAATAATTATAAATATTATCACTGCTACTATTAATTAATTGTAAACATAACGGAGACCTTCGTTGTTATTTTAATTAAATGGGATTTCGAGACGAAGAGAGAAAAGATAGGGAGGAGATGGGGCAGGGAAACAAAGAGAAGGCACGAAGCGTGATTTGTTTATTACGCGATCTCGTGTTCGATCGCCCACGATTGACCAGTGTTGTTCGTTCGTTATTTCAAGAGATATCTAGCGTGTTGCAAAGATAAAAAATAAAAGTTTTAGTCATAAGAATTACGGAGACAGAAACCGAAAGACGCGATCGGTCGTCTCCGGACACGATTACGCGTACTTTTAGGACGATAGAGGGATACAATATTAGTTAGGCAGGCAGCAATGTTTATAGGAGTAGATGAAGAGAAACAAAGTAATAAGAAAGCGATAGGAAAAGAGAGAGGGGCGAGGAGAGAAAGAGAGAAATTAAAGGAAGCTTTAGTTAGTATTTTTGATCGTGATGGACCGTGCCGCTGACTCGCAAATTGATACGCTCTCAGGTCAATTATCGTCAAAATTTTGAAACTCTCATGGACCAAAGAGTATCCACCGTTTCGTTACGGTGGATAATTTTCGGCGGGAAAAAGGTGTCTTCTTTCTTTTATTTTCTTCTTTTAACTCGAAGGACAAATTCTAAGCAAGAGAAGCGGCAGCTGGCCGGTCTTGGAGAAATCATTGTGTTCGCGATGGGTTAATTCGAAGCCCGTCCAGAAATAAAAAAAAAAGAAAAAATATTGGAAGCGGAGGGTGTAAACTGATATAGTTGATACGTATAAATATATATATTAAAAAAAAATAAGTGCAAAGAGGCAGCGGCTAAACAGCTTATATATCGTTTTAAAGTAAAGAGGAAACAGAATAATAATTAAAAATACACTCACATTTGATAATCACTGAGAGGCTAAGACTAACTCAATTTTAGATGGCAGGCAAAAAGGAAGATTTTTTGGATACGTAACAAAGCGGTGTCGATATGAAAGTGGAAAGTACGCAGAACGTAGCTCTCGGATCGCCTAAGACGAAATCAATTGCCAAATTTTAATGGATGAGTCTGTCGAATTAATAGGGTGTTAAATTGATGACCAATCTATTTCACATATTTTTCGGTTGTCGTCAGATGTTAGGCCAAGACGATAATAGTCAGAAATGATTTCTTTTCTTTCTTAATCGGAGGCTTTTCGTAGTAGCTCGTTTGATAAATCCAGTTTTATTCGTCCGTAAGAAAAGAAGTGTTAGTTTACCCTAGTCGACTTTTACGTGAGAAATCGCTCTCGGAAGATGTAAAACTGTTGGTAAGTCGATCCTTGTTGACTAATACGCGTTTGTTTTTTCTTTAAATTTTATTTCTCGCATAATATATTTTTCTGTTAAATATCTTATTTGTCGTCGTCGTCGTTGTCGTCGTCGTACAAGCAAAGATACGTAAATGTTTTTATACATCGTTAAAGTTTAAGAAAGACAGTTGCAGAGCAAATTTGGCAGCTGCGAAAAATGAAGGGAAATAAAAACTTTGAATCAATTGCGATGGACACGTATACGAGCCGAGCCGACATCTCTGCTTACATCGAATTCCTTTTATGGTATCTTAAGGCTCGTGATCAGGGTAAACTGATACCTAACGTAAAACTTGTTGAAATTTAGTAACCCATCTTGGAGATTGCTACGAAATTTTTATCGTACTATCACGTTCGTTGCCTTCTAAATCGTTGTTAAACTTTTAGAGTTAAGGTTGTAAAAATATGGAAATTCATGTTGCCAATCAGTAAAAGTTAGTAGAGGTTCGCGGAGTAAGAGGCGTTTCTTAAAGATTAAGGATGTAATGATCCTTATGTTCGTACAAAATTAGTGTTCAAATTATTGTAAAAAGTGTTCATAGCGAGAAAGATAAAAAAGAAAGATGAAGACACGTTGAAGTGTTACACGAGGAATCGTACGTAACGAGATGTCTCGTACTTGCATTACGCGTTGCGTGTTCTGAGCCACGTTAGAAACAAAACTTGTTTCGACTGATATCGTTATTGGAAGGAAAACAATTAGTCGAGTTAAAATTTTCACCGTAAAATCTGCAACTGTCTTGCCCCTATTTTTAGGTGAATTCTCTATACTCCAAGCACAGGCGAATTTCTCACGCTAATCGCGGTTAGGATCGCAAAGGTCTCGTTAATGAGTTCGTGTTACACATATATTTTAATTAATTTATAAGTCTACGGACGTATTGCGGGTGGGTTATCGGGGAAAGAATATGGAAAGCAAGAAAAATTTTACTTATAGATTATTATATTATATTTATCATGTGCCTCTTGCAACAGCGACGTCATGCGCCATCGATTCTCGTTTCTTTTTAATTCGTGCCTTCGCTTCGTCGCGGAGGAATCAACCAGTCAATATCGATTATTCTAAGATTTCTTTTCACGTGTTATTATTGGCAACAGCCGCTCTTGCAAGAGACCACTGTGAAAGAGGAACCAGAGAGAAAGAGAGGGAGAAAGAGAGAAAGAGCGAGCGAGAGAGAGAGAGAGAGAGAGAGAGAGAGATAAATTACGAGGCTTAAAAAGCAGACTGTACTATTGGATAGATTTTAATATATATATATTAAATATAAATATATATACATAAACATATATATATATATATTAAAAAAGAAAAGAATCATAGTTTATTATCGCAAATAAATTACACGAATATGTACACAGACACGTATACAGAGAGAGACACATATGCAAAATACGCGAATGGCGTAAAGATGATACATATATATATATATATATATATATATATACATACATATTATTATTGCGATGATTATTATTAATATTATTATTGCGATTATTATTAATATTATTATTACGATTATTATTATCATTATTATTATATATTATATATATAAACAAAAGTTATATGGAATATATTTTAGCGCTAGTTGATAATACCTATTAACGTCGTTGCAGTTTTTGAAATCATGCGTCAGAAAAAATGAGAGTGAAAAAAAAATAATACTGAAGAATAAGAATAAGAAGAAATTAAGGCATATGAGATATGTGGTTGAATTTTAACTTTATATATTATACGTTGAATTAACGTACTTCAGTGGGATCCAATAATATGTAGCGGTGTAATCCCCGATTTGGTGCCTTTTTAAGCGACATAAATAACGATGAAGAGAAAAAAAAGTAAAAAAAAAAAAGAATAATAAGAGGTAATAATAATAAATTGTTATCGAAGCCCGCGATCGTAGGCGCGCACTCGCGCGTGTGTATAATCCCTTTTTTAAAGAAAAAATGAAAAGCGCGCCTGATGATCGCAATCTAGTGCCAAATAAGTGAGACCTTGTCGTGAAATGATGCGTAAAAGAGTAAATAAAGAAACAAGAGAAAAAAAAACAAATGATGATGATGATGATGATGATGATGATGAAACAAGATGAAATTTTATAGGGAACTTTTTAGAGAAGATGAGTCTTTTCTGACGCTGGGTAGACTTAGTATATTTTATATGCACTGATTGTTTGATTATGACTATCGATAATAAAATGAACGGTGTTCAATAGATTGTAACCGAAGAATTTTTAAGTCTCGTTGTACCGACTTTTTTGTCTCATACATTCACGTATCCAGTGTTTAACGCGCGTGCAATGCATACTCGCATTTTTATTTTCAAAAAGGAATGGACAATTTTAATCTTGCGTGTCTGATCGATTTTACGAGATCCGCTGACAGCAATGAAAACGAGTGAGTTTTAACAATCTGTACTGAGAATTGATGAGGAATGAACGAAGAAGGTAGGATTATTGTACGACGAAGAAGCTCTTCGGTAAAGCACGTTTGAAGCGCATCTCGAAAAATCGTTTAATGTATTCTACGTACAAGATTAGCGTCGAATGAGAAACAAAATGTGTCGATGAATGAAAAAGAAGATGAAACCTCGATGTTCAACCGCTTCTTTTTCTTTTCTTTTCGAAACCCTGTGTCGTTTTATTGTTTGATATGTCTGTGGAAGCCGATCAAATTGTTTCTCGTTGTGATAACAGTTGCGTGAAAGACCGAGTTCTCACTTCTATCAGCGCGAAATCCAAACAAGTTTCTTGTACACGAAGCTTAATCCATTAACTGCAATAACACTTTAGTAAATTTCAGCTGTTATGTCACTTTCAATCTTATGCGTATCCTGCAATCTTTTTTTTTGTTACAATTTTTTTTACATAGCCGACGTTATCCCACGTCGTCTCTCCTCCATTTTTATAATTCAACAATCATATTTCGCGCTTTGGAAAGTTACGAAGCAAAAAAGTGATTAATTTGAAGCATATTCTAATGCTGAAACATTTTGTCAGCGGAAACTCGCGTTTAAGAAAAAGAAAAAACAGTGAACAGAGAGCGACACGAATGTCGCACGATTTGTGCGTTGTAACGAAAAATCGATTAGAAATTAGTGGCCTGGATTGTCCTTTAATATATACGTATATACATGCTTGTCGAGGAAAGTAGCGGACTAATTGAAACACGAGAAAGAAGGTAATTACCAAACCGACTAACAGCGCAGTTTACACACAAACAGATCGTAGAATTTTTAATTTTACTTATTTTCGTTGCGTTCTTCGTTATATTTCCGTTATTATTATATACATGCGTTTTTATTGTTCGCACGTATGTGGAACACGAATGGTGAGAGCGAGCAGAGTGATTCGCGATTGTGAATCGTTCACACGCGAATCCTCGTCTCATCCCCCGACGCAGTTCGAGAATAATTTTCAAAAACGTACGAATCGTCATCAAAGTGCCATAAGTTGCTTCGAAACGAAGGATTTGTCACACGTGATCAATTCACACGTTGTCCGCAAATATTGTTTCTCATCAACTGCTCCTTTTTTATACGTTTAAAAAGGAATTTTTCGATTTCTAATTCTCTTTCTTCTTCTTTTTACTACGTTCCACAACCGTGTTCTTACGTAGAGATTTTTTCTCGTTAGTCATTTGAAACAAAGATCGCATCGCTCCCCGTGTGTAGTATTTCCCTTCGATATACATATACAATATCCACACGTACACACACCAAATTCGAGAATTCCCGCACTCACCACGAAGCACCGTTACTCTTAGCCAAAAATTACTTTTATTTAGTTTTGTTTTAGCGAATCGTGGATGCGTCTCGTCGGTCGATTGTGCGGTCGTTCCCTTCCTCGTCATCTGGAGAATTTTCTCGTTGAAACACGCGTTAGTAGTGACCGTAGTTAAAAGCTCGTTGAATTTCTCATAGTATCGTGATCGACGAGAGACGATCGTCAAGACCGACCGGGCGCTTCTTAGGTAATAAGATTCCTTCGCTAAGGCTTGCTCGAGTACATAAGGAATGCTGGCAAATGAAAAATAAATGAACTCAATCGAATAGGATCGCGTGTCGGCGACATTTAAAATAAAAGAGAAAACCAATGTACGTGTCCAGGTACTCAACAAGCCAATTGCGACAGGAAGTCAGCGATTTATTATTTTTTATGTACTTTTGTTTTGCATGTTGCGTACGCGTATTGTTGGTTTACTATTTTTACTGTCCAGAAACAAAGTGAAACATTTGGAGAACAAGAAAAAAAGATAAATATATATATGTACATGGTTTGTTCGTTGCATTTCAACTTTTGATTTTTACAAGCCCTTTAGATGTTACATCTCGGTTTATTTATTTTTTTTTAGTATATACCTCCGATATCACTATCGTTATCGTTGCGAAGAGCGATTCGCAACAACGACGTTGCATGTAATCGTGTAACCGATAGAGTCGCTTTATCGGTTACATAAAATTTCTACTGTGTCTCGTTTCCGTTGCGTATTCATATAACGAAACTGTTACACAGGCTAAGCGAATCGCGGGATCGTGGAGTAAAAAGTGTGATTTATTGAATTATTTTTAAAACCGACCACGACGTCAACGTCGTTTCTCGCAACGATACGAGTCCCGTGTATAAAGTACGTACAACATTGAAACTGTTGCACGACAGATCCGGTACACGACTGTACGATATTGCATTTATTTATCTTCTCCGCGAAGTCGACCGAAGAACTTGGAAAGTTTCCAATGCACCTTGCAACGTGCACCAGAATTACTCATCTCGTTAACTTACATAAAAAGCAATGTCGGTTCACTTCGTCGATAGCCGAGTTATTATACGGCCATCGTAAACGAATTTCAAATTGCAATTTTTAATCTTTGTGGCCAAATATTTTTCTTATCACACGATGGACCTCATTCTCGAAATGTTAAACAAGATACAGATCTGTCGTCAATTCCTTAATTTCCTGCTCCTTTACTTCATATCGTTCCTTCGCATCTTATTAAGTAGAAAATGATGTATTTATTTTATCACATGGTATTATATTGTTACATATTATTTTTATATGCTACACATATATTATTTTCAGGTATCTTATTCAGATTCATTTTTGACTTGTAGTGAATCATTTATGTACAATCGCTTGATTTTATACCGAGTCGTAAATTACCTTCATGATTCGCGGTAGCTCTATAATATTTTCATTGCACGCATTGAAGTACAACAAATAAACATAGTAACGTCGATATCGATAGCGTCGAGTATTTGTTTTTAGTTTGAATTTGCATGCGATTTAAGTACACAGCCTTTAGCATAGACCGAACTTGAGTAAAATCAACACTGTATGAAGATTTTTATATATACATAATTCTGATTGTCGTAACGATGTAAATAACGAATCTCAAGCTCAACACTTTATTAACTGGAATCTTTTCGCAGAATTTTCATCGGGAAACTCGAAAACGGACGGCGAAACGTGGAAAGAAAAAGGACGAAATGCTAGTTCATCGGGCACAGAGGCGTCGAACGCGAGATCGACGAACACCACCTCGTTAACCACGACCACAAGCTCGACCTCTAGTACGGCGTCCAGTTCCGGAACGACGACGACCACGACGTCGACAAGAAGTTCGTCGGCGTCGCCGGCAACCGGTAGAAACAACTCTCAAAACAGCGGTGGAAGTACTAGCAGTAGCCCGGCGCCAACGACCAACTCGTCGTCGACGAGCGGTCAAGTCGGGACGATGTCCGCTCCGTCTGGTCGCCAAGTACCGAAGAGACGTATGAGACGTCGCGCGACCTCTCACTCCCAGGATCCCGCGGAACAGCTGACAGAGATGTCCGTACGCGGCTTGAATCTCTTTCGCTACGCCTCGATCTCTGAGGGTGTTTACCAATGCACTGAGTGCGCGAAACTCGATATCCAGAAGACGTTTAAGAACAAGTACAGCTTCCAACGGCACGCGTTCCTCTATCACGAGGGCCACCAGAGGAAGGTATTCCCGTGTCCGGTCTGCGGCAAAGAATTCTCCAGGCCGGACAAGATGAAGAACCACATGAAAACCGTGCATGACTGTTTCATGCCGAAAGACTGCGTGGTCCCGTTCGGTTTTTTTCTCTCGCCTTAGCGGGCGACGCGAGGGCGAGGTGGGGTGGCGATCGGTCCAGGACGGAGAACCGGCCCCTCCGTACAAGCGGAGCAGAACAGCAACGCCGGCCGTAGCGGAACGCTCGCGACCAGCGGCGTCCAAAGGGGCACGATCTCGAGGACGACGCTGAGGCACCATGCAGCTGCCTCGAGAATGCTATCCGTGTTCAAACGGAAGCGTGTTTGAGAGAGACATTTTTCTTTCCTTCGTTTTCTGTCGTTTTCTCAGCATCGTCCTAGTCTAGTCACCCGTCGCACCAATCGTTCGGAACAAGAATCGAAACGGCGCACGCCAAGAAAGATTTTGAGTCATCGTTTTAATCAATCTTATATAGGACATAAATGACTTCATAATAAACACTTCCGTCGGACGTACCGATTCGAAATTCCATTGATTTTGTTCGATAGAACTTACGCAAGGAATTTACTTGAAGATACCATCTGCAAATGATGGATTCTTTTTTAGAAAATGTGACATTGGTTCTGACTTAGTATACACATGCTACGTAGTATCTCGTATATGGAATAAATTACTTTCTCTTGCAATGCAATTATATTTGAAGACAGGTGTGAGTCGAATCTTTTTCGTGTGCGTCGTTTGAACCGTGGTCGTACGGGGAGATGTCGATGAAGATAAACATGTGTCCCCGGTCGGGAAGACGCATCTATGAAATCAGTGTGTCGCGGACCGATCGGATAGCCCGTCTCACCCCCGCGATGATCAACCCTTCGTTGTATTAAAAATGCGATCGTACTTCTCGCGCGCGCGGTCGATTTGATAGTCTATCGAGTGTTGTCCGTTTCGAGGAAAGCAATGATGGCGCACGAGAAATAGTCGAATTCGAGCCGAATCCTAAATCGAACTATGCATGTGTCTTCGGCGAAATAAATATTTGTAGTAGTGGTCTGCTTAATTGGATTGGGAATTTAGCGTTCCGAAGAGTTTGACCAGATGCTACGAATGAATACGTGCTTTTTAGCAATACAGACTTTTTAACAGAGAAATATAGGGATCGATTCGAATTCGACAACTCTCATACATCGGCCAGTGGAGGAGACCAACGTGACACGGATCGGATGCAAACACTGCTAAGCGAGACGACATCGAGTGATCGCGGGAACTTTCCTCGTCGAAAGAAACAGATGTACGCTCGGTCGTAACTAATCGAGCTACGCCGCAGCGTATGTTAGTATTATATAATATGATCCTTGAACTGTGCAATAGCGCGCAATGATTGCGACCGGTCGAATGTGTGCCTGTCTCCTTCACTCGCGCTCGGCCGTCCTACATTTTATCTTTCTTTTACGCACGGAAACGTAAGCCGCGTCAAGTTTCAGCAAGCAGGAGGGGTAAGGCAATTTGACGACTTGAAAAGAAAGAGCTTTCACGATTAAATAAATTTGGAAACGTTGGTTAAGTTTGCTCGTGCAAATAATATGTATAGTAGATGGTTACGTTTGCGTATATACAAGATATATAAGAACCATTGTTTCACAATGCTGAGAATGACGTGTCATTATCAGATCCGCGAAACCGAAGAGTTTTTTTTTACTAATATGGTCGCAGTATTTTACGCGGGCGTAGTCTGCATGTAGAATTCCAATTTTTTTTCTCGTTACGTTTTGAGAGAAATTAAATTTAATAGTATCGGCGAACAAAAAGAAGATATACGTATATGTTAGATTTCTGCGAAACTAACGAGCTTTCTCGTGCCTTCATCGATCTATGTTTCTTTTTTCTTTTCTTTATAAGTATATGAGCATTTTCCGACATACGTGTCACAGGTAAGAGAATTATATAAAATTTACGCGTGAAGAATGTTTTGTACATTATTCGTTTTCTTTCTTTACGGAACGTAAATAGTGTAACATAAGCAATATGAGTAACGAAATTGGCAAGGTACACATCATTCTTCTAGATTATACCGTGGTAGCTTTAAAAAACAATTGTTAATGCTTTGACGCGCGTGATCCTTTTCATTTTTTTTTTGTTCTTTTTTGCTTCTTACTGTTTTTCATTCAATTCGGCTTTTGATTTCGATACTTTACATGTGGAACGTTGGTCACGTATTCTCTTCCTCTTAGATAGTTTCCAACTTAGCTTCCACAGTTCTCCTTATATTTGTATGAAAAAACTCTGCATGTATTCTCGATTGCGAAAAAAGTGATACCAATTAAAAACGAAAATAATGTGTACGAATTTGATATAGATTTTGCACGTCAATCTATTCTTATCATATAGTATACATTTTTATTGATTAAATAAATCTGGGAGCAATATAAAACTATACGAAGTGATCAGATCGGTAATAAACATGCAGAGTTTTGTAGTCAGAATTCCTTTTGTTATCATTTACTTTTCTTTTTTAAGCCTTCCAATAGGTTTGATTCCAATGGTGCGTAGCAAAGTATATATGTATTAGCGAAACGTTAAAAGAAAAGAAAGGAAGGAGATGAAAATTGTATATTTATATCGCAGAGTGTTTATTGTATCGGTTCTCCTACGAGCGCGGGATATAGTACTCGTAGACTTCATTAATAAAGTGGCGCCTAGAAGTAGAAAAAGAGAGAGAAAGAAGGAATACGAATTATACTGCATAGCAGCCTTGGTATATGTATGTACAGGTTTTTCTGGGAAAGTGTATTATAGTTATTATATCGATTTATTAATTATTCTTACTACTATTATCATTATCGAACTACCATTACTACTCGCACTACTATTAATGCAGCAAAAAACAATATTATTTTTATTATCACCGTTACTATTATTTCTATTAATATTATTGTTCGATAAGAATTATATTAACTTTTAGCTATGGACAAGCACCGATAAAATTGGTTATTATTATTGTTAGGTATATAAGTTAACGCACAGGCAAGCACAGACAAGTTATAGAGAAAGTTATATATGTATACAAACATAGTATATATTATTATAAATGACCGTCAAATTAGTTTCGGGTCTGAACCGTTTGTTTTTTTTCTCTTTGGTTTATTATTATATTATATTATTATATTATATTATTATTCTTTTCTCGTTCATCCGTTCGTTTAAAAATCTGAAAGAAATCTTTTATTATTTGATGCGTTGTTACACGTGTTTCTTTTTTTTTCGGTGTTGGGACACCGCCAAATAGAAATATGTAGTTGAACGAAAAATGAATCTACTCGTATGTGTAAACATACGCGTGCACATACAGAATGTACCTACACTTCTCCTGATGTCTGCTCAGAATCGAACAGAAACAATGCAAACGAAATTTTAATATTTGCATGCTTAAATATGCCCTTTCATAGACAGTCCTTTTCGATTTTACTACATATGTATTTTCGTTTTATGAAATTTCCTGTTCGGTATCTTGCAGCGTAAAATAAACAAAGAAATCTGTACAATAACGAACAATAATGTAACAACCAAACGCATTATTAAGTACTTGCAAGAAATAGATGTATCTGTCACACAAATTTCCATATCTCTGTCGCTATGTTTCACGAATTTATTAGAAATAGTATTTACAAAATATGTCGGCAAATAGCAATGAATTCGATCGTTTCATCAAGATGATTTCCCTTTAATCTTCCTTTTTTATATATACGATTCTATCAATTCGTTTCGAACGAATACCGAACGGAAAGCAGTATTTTGGTCTTCCGCATCGGTGTTATGTACACGTGAGAGTATAAAATTTAGCGTGGATGTAGGCGTATGTTTTGTGTATAAAAGAGTGTTCATGATGATAATGATGAAAATATGGTGGTCGTCAGAGAACTATTTAAAAGAATATATACATAAAAAGAGAATTATATTACGAAAAGGGAGATGTGCACCTGCGTAGATATATAATTTCTCTTTGCCGTGACTCGAGAGAACGCGAACGACGAGCCTTTTCTCTCGTAGACCAAGCTCGTGCTCGTAGTCGGTATTTAAATGGATATAAAAAGAAAATGCAAAAAAAAGAATATATATAGAGATATATTTACTCGTGTAATAAAGCAGCGTAAGTGTAATGACAAAAAAACCAATGACACCGTTTCTCACTGCTTTCGGTAAACCGAAAAATTTGTATTCTCACAGAGTCCTGTTTCTTGCGTTTAATTCAATCGTTACAGTAGAGAGAGCGTAATTTTAAATTCGATATTATTATGTGTACGAGAGAAACGTACAAGAATTTTTTTTAAAGAAAAAAAGAATGACCGGTGGAATACCGATCGCATTTGATGTAACTGCGATAGGTAGAGTCGTTTCTAAAATATTCAAATAAATTATTTTATGTGAATTATTTTGCGATTCGCGTTGTTGTTTGATGTAAATGTAAAAATAGGCGATGTATGCAATTTCGATCGATTTGTATGGGACAAAATGATTTGATTCTGCGAATTTTCGGATTGTATCATTAATACGAGATTCTGAAAAGCAACGGGGAACAGATGTTTCCTGCATCTATGACGCGTGTAAAAAGCAATCGAAAACGATCGTGTTACACTTTATTCTTTTTTTCTTTACTTTCCATGCATTGTGACTACCTTACTTTTTGCGTCTTAGTTTTATATCACTATTGTAATAGTTCTATTAATAATACCACATATTATTATTACTATCACATTATTATTATTATCATCGTAAATTAACGTTTATTACATTAATTTTAAATTTAGCTGTAGCGCCAGATAATATTAGTGTGGTTTACTTAAAACCACGCGCTGAACACGATTCCGGACAAAATCGACTACACGGATATTTTATTTTCATCGTTTAAATACTGTAAAGCTTCCGATAATGCAAAGCTTTTTTATTCACCAACAGAGAATTTAAGATACGCACAAATATAGAAGAACAATTTCACTCGCCATTCTGTTTAAGCCATTTATCGATGAATGAAAAATACATCGCGAACAGGAGACCGTTCAATAAAAATGGAGAGTGGGGATAGTATTTATATACGCAAGTCCACTTGGATTGTTATTTTAACTTATTCCTTTTAAGGACGAAAAACTGGCGCGAGTGGGCTTCAATAAATTACATAGCGACGTACGCATACGCATACGATACGGTAATGGTACTAAGTACTGGCACTTCTGCACTGAAACGTTATGAAAGCATCGCGCACAGCACTCTTTATCTCGGTAGACGAAAGAAGTTCTACACGATAATACTATTATTATTATTATTATACTAATACTAAATGTTAGGAATACACATTCTTGCAAGACAATACAAATGTTTAGATAAGTAATCATAGGTTTTGCAAATAGAGATGAGAATGAAAAAAATGCAAGAACTCTTAAGATATATAGACGTTGCGAATACAGAAAAAAATTTATTATATATAAATGCTATATTATATATTATATATTATTGTACGTTCGCCTTCTTGGAAGAGGCGGGAACGCGATTAAACAAGCAAATAAGAATGGTTATATATAATTAACGGTAACAATAAAGAAAAGCAAGTTGCACGTTTCATACGTTGTCCATCGGTCGACCGACGGCTGTACGTACATACATAAGTACCTATCATTATTGGTGCCTGGTGGCGATAAAAATGATAATAATCTAATTAACTATTAATTATTTTTATTTGTTTTTATCTAATTGTAGATTCTTTGTAACTCTTTGTGATATACAATTGCAATAGTCTATCCAACTGTTTATTTCTTGTATCAATTAGCGCAACCTTTCATTAAAGCAACACAGAAATACTAATTATCGCTCCGGTCGTTCTCTCTTGAAAAATGATTTTTTATTTTCTTGTACAGAAATATTTACCGAACATACAGTTTCATGAAACTAGACCTATGTTTAATGAGTTTCAGATTGAATTATTGTGATCTAACATACAACATGAAACATTTTCGATCCTTAGGCCTTAGGGGATCAATTTTCCTCTTCCTTAAATCCCCTATTTTAAATATTAATCTACAGTTCATGTAATGCAACCCAAAGATATTTCTAATTTTCTGTTTAGCTATTCTTTTACAAATATAAGAATCCAGTTTAGAATCACTGATATATCGGAAAGATTTTGAATTCCGTTCATCCTTTGCGTTAGAATATTTGGATCATATCTTGGTTTAAAGGAAGGGATCTAACCGAAACTTTATTAATTTTGAAACTGGACAACGTTAACACTCCTGTGCCTCTTCTCTTTCTATGTCTAACCAGACCAGCTGCCAAGTTTGCCGAGCGACATCACGTTTGAGATCTGCACATCGTCGTCCTCGTCGTCGCCGCCGCCCCCATCGTCGGCACCATCGGCGGCGACGACGAGGATCGACGAGGAGACGTTCAACGAGGGGAACCAGGACGGGAACGACGCGTACATCAAATCGGAACGGGTAGTCAGCGGTATGCACTTCCTGACTGATCGAGAGGAGGATCGAGGTGATTTGTTGCTGCCTAAATCCGAATCCGGGGAGACGGAGCCTGAGGTGAAGAAACAGGTTGGTTGGTCTGCTGCTTTTGATACCGCAACGGCGGGCAGTGCACCAGCTGTGCCACCTGGTTTCGTTCAAAGGACGAGAAGGAAGCGCGGGAACGGCACCAACAGAAACGGACAGAGCACCAGGAGACCGCTCAGAAAGCCCATATCACCGCGGATTTGATAGGGTGCTTTCCATTCGGCTCGCTTTCACGAGTCTTGATATATCCTCGGGTACCCGTATCTCACCGATTATCTACTTGCTGATAGACCAACCGGGAAAATACGGTTTTTCCCTATAAGCGACTGTGCACCAGATGTTTGACTTTCCGCATCGCCTTGATCAGTTTCACAAATGCTTGAAACTCTGTAACATTTTTGCTTTCCGAGTATGTCGGATCCCGGATAGAGTTAATAACTCTATGTAGTTGTTCAGGATCCTTATTGCTTCGGATTTCAATGAGGGGAAACTCATTTAGAGGAATTAATGTTACCTGATCAATGATTAATTAAAGCTTTATTGCTGTGTTATCGGAATTGATGAAATACATTAGGAAATATGTAATTTAATTAGTGATACAAAAAGATATTTTCATTTAGCTAATGAAAGAAGATAATGAAATTCTATACTGTTGTACTTTAAATATCCAATATTCCAGCTATTTAATAGTGTTTTACGCTATATTAACTTTAATAGAACGCAGATGATAATTTAACGCAATAGTTACGTTTTGTTATGAGAGATATGATAATTTATTATCAATAATATGAACGAATGTATAATACAGTGTTTATGTAAAGTAGTAACGGTAATTACGAACGTAATTAATCAACGTAAGTAATATTTCTTTTAATCTAATCCGAATCATACGTCCATGTGTGTAGTGTCCATCCTTCGCTTAAATAATTATTAGTGAATGTTATGTAAAGACGATTAGAGAATATTTAGACGTCGTTGACGCAATTATTGACATCCATTATGTAGACTAATTATTACGAACCAGGAATATCTAATAGAACGCACAGCAGCGAAAGATAATCGGTTATTGTTATGTACTAAATTCTCTAGTTCAAGAAAAAATTCGGTTATAATCGAATTTATTCTAATCGAATTTAATGGAAAGTGTGTAAGGCGCTCGAGAGGTTGTCGTTATTGTATTCATTTATATGAATAAAATGTTTGCATGTGACATTTACTTAATCATCGTGGGCAGTTAATCATCATTTAAAAACGCAAACAAGTTTGCTGCGTGCAGTAAAGATATTGTTCCGGAAATGCTATTTCATGTAAGCTCAACCACCCATTTAAGTTATCCAAGTGAATGACCCTGTTGCGATCCTCGATCTATTTTGTATCTAACCGTGTCGACTTCCTGCCAAAAGACTTGCTAATTTTTTAAAATTAGAAAATTATTAACGATGACGTGAGAACTGACAACAGGGTTAAAAATGAATCTAGTAAACTGGAAACTGTATCGTTGAAATTTTAACACACCATTTACGCGTGGCAACCGAATGGAAAGCACTCAGAAATGTTCAGATCGCATTGTAGAAAACAATTCATCACGCGTATTTCTTATCATTAGTTTGCCCTTCGTATCTCTTTTATCAACGCGCTGTTTGCTTTTCCAAGAAAAAACGGAGTTCACTGAACCTCGTTTTTCTTATATAATTTTGCGCACCAGCAAGTGAATTGTATCACTACACCGCTTATCTCGAGTGACACCTTTTCTGTCGGTGCGTCGTCCGTTCGCACCGCCACGCCACAAAACAATATAGAATAAGAACACAGAGAAAATTTAAAAAAAACCCAGTCCACGAACGCTTGCATCTCTCTGTTTTTAGTGGGACAAACACGACATTAAACCTGTAGCTAAATTTCAGTTAGATCTTAATTCATACCAAGCAACATGAATTAACAGAAGGAAATTGATTGATAATCGCGCATGTAACTTGGATCGTAATACATAGGCTTACGTGATACGAACCCTTTACTTGCGGCGCGACGAAACTAGCAATAAATGTTACCACTATACAACCGATAGTCTAATTGTAAGCTATTCATGAAGAGACATTTGGTAACGTAGCGCGTTTAAAAAGATTCATAGAGACGGGTAAATTATTTTATTGGGCTGTTCGTCCACGCGGTCCACTGTAGCGGTCGTTTGTTTGCGAGAGGGTTGAAAGGAAAGGAAAGCGAGAGCGAGAGAGGGAGAGAAAAAACCAAATAAACGTTGTTTTGCAAGCTGCTGGAATACCTCATTCAAAACGACGGTTCCGTAGTCTGCAAGTGGTGCGGCGAGGTGCTACCGTCTCGAACCCGTTGGTACAGGCACAAGTACAAACTACACGTCTCCACCCAGGTCACCCAGCCGGCACCGCTGTTTAAGTGTCACAGCTGTAACGCTTACTTCAAGTCGCGTAAGGGTTACATCGGTCACCTGAGTTCCCGGCACTCCGACAACGAGAACGACGAAAACAGAGAGGAGACGGCCAACAAAAGGGCTCGGAAGACTTCCGACGTAAGTCTTGAACCACCCTCTCAACGATCGCCTGGTCAGACTTGCTCACGTCCCTTGCTAAGACCCTTTCAGACGCCTGACTTTTTATCAAATCGGTCATGTTTGTCCTTTTTTTCGAGGCAACGAGAATAAAGATGAGTCCGCCTGAAAGGATCTTCAACCATGCTTTTAGCACATCCACTTTCATGCATGCCTCTCTTTCAAAGAACGTAGACAACAACGGTGCGATGTATAAATACTTGTCTCTTCAAACGAAACTGAGAAAATGAAATAACTATATATAATATAATTCGTGATTCTGTTTAAGAATCTTGTATCCAGTAGTTTCAGACTGACAACGTGCGATTAAATTGCAAATGATTATTTAAAAATCCTGCGCGACACTTTAGACCAGCGGTGACTTTATATACTATTGGAGGCAGTTTTCTATACGTGCCGAAAGTGTTGATAAACCCGTAAAAAGAGAGCGACATGTTTTTTTTTTCGTTCTGCTGATAGCATGTAGCTAAACATTTCTACCTCGCCTACGCATTTAACGCTTGAGAAAGTACCTCCAGTAGTACATGCTCTAAGGGGGTGACGAACTTAGCGGCTTGCGAACCATTTACGACTCTTGCTTCTATTCTATTCACCGGTCGTGGCTTCAATCCGCGGATGATACAATGGAACTCCGTGCCCCATCGCTTTCCAACTATTGGAGCTTCATTCTCCATCTTTATGACGACGTAAGTACGTAAGAGAACACGGGAGATTTCATTTGCCATAGCACAGGGCACATGGACAAGGGAGGCTTATCTTACTCGTTCCTTCAACAGTCGGCCTGATTAGAGTGTGCAACCGTTTTAACAAAAGGCAGTAAGCCAGAATCGACACACATAAGGATAAACGGAGAAACATTCGGCCAATTAGGCGCGTATTTTTTCCAGAAGAAGTCACGATACAGTGTTTGTATGTCCGTCTAATGCAATGGATTCTCGAGTAATCGGTTTGAGTCTAAAGGGCAGATTCAGAAAGGTGCCCGAGGCATACGGATGTCCTGGTAGTTCGGAACATACGAGCAGTCCTGCTTCTTTCAATATAATTCATATAGATAGCCCGATTGCATCGAATACTCCGATACATTCGCCTCATCGGCGGATTCAGACGAATACCCGCGATAAACAGAACCCAATTCCATGTTTTATTCTAAATACATGAGGTTTATTATTTATTGGCGCCCGAGGAAGAAGTTCGTCACCCTTGCTTTAGATAGTTTCACTCTAAAGTCATGCACGTTATAAAACACCTGCGTCGTAGCTCGTCCATTTCCCTCTATTACTTGCCCCTAAACGCATCGCTCTTGCCTTTCGTAACAAAACAGTTTCAAGGTTTCTCATTCCTGTCAAAGCTTAAAAAATTCGAAAGCACCAAGCATGCAAGAATGATGAGAAGAAAGGATATCGCTTGCTTGAGTTTGCTTCTTTCGGTCATTGGATCTTTATACGGTGGAAAGAGTGTAAGGGTGAAAACGTGCCTCCGACAGATCGGTAAAGGGCCAGACTGGGAACAGCAGAGGGAAAAAGAGGAAAAGCTAGTGGCGGACATAATCGATCGGGTGAAGAGGGAGTGCGAGGCTCAGGGTGAGACGGTGACGAGACGGGGCTACTCCAGGCGATCCACCGTGATGAACAGCTAAGGAACGGATAAAGGGACAGATGAAAAGGGAAACTTGTGCCATATCATCGTCGTACGATGCCCTCCTCGTCGTGACACACCGCGAATATCGCTTCCTGCTGACGTTCGATCTCCTCGCGTTCTTTGTTCTGTCTACGCTACTGTGCAAAAATTGTAAATCACCCATATTATTGATTTTTCAAAGATTTCATCGAATATTATCGATACTACTATACAAACATCAATTTTAAAATAAGGATGATTTATAGCACAAATATTATATGTCCATTTCTTGACCAATAATTATCAGAGTCTAATAAGAAAAGTTAAAATTCTCAAGTGCAGTTATCGAGTAATAGAAATATTTGGTAGGAAAGTTTTCGCACAGTATCGTAACGTTATTAAATAAGCGATCAAGATACTAGGTTTTGAGAAACAATTAAAATCAAATTAGAATTTACAAATCTGTAGCGAAGTTCTATGCTCAATCGTATCGTTAATAGAAACTTATGAATGAATCTGAACTGAAGCGATCGAACGTGATATCGTTGATACGTCTCTGCTACACAAACGATACAGTGTAACAAAGAGTGTACGTTGGAATGACGACCGTCGGCAGGACGATAGTGATAGTCTTCAAAACAGGACTATAAAGCTGTTTAGTCATAACGCGCGGCCGCATATATTTTTTTCGTATTCTAAACGGTCGCGCATTGGTAAGAGAAGTGTATTTACCAGTTCGTACGCGCGTCTCGAAACTAATCGATGCCTGATACAGATCTAAAAAACATTCTGTTTAAAAGCGATTACACATAAACTTACTTGACTAAAATTTAAAGGTCTTATCACAGCGTTCTCGAAATGGCAGTCATCTCGTTCCAAGGAGAACCATAATTATCGAGATTTTATAAAACCTCTGTTTTGCGTAATTGTTTTTAAATAAAATGTTCTCTAGATTCGTGGCATACTACGGGCCTGGATGGCTGCGGTCCGAAAAAAAGCGGGATAAACTGAGTGTACACATAATGTTTTCCTAATTAAAATTGTCTATCGTTGGTCGATATCGTTCCTTTGATCTCGGTAGGTTTCGCGGATCTAAATCACGCCGATACGCGAACGAAAACGCGAAAGTATAGGTGGTAGATATATGTACAAAGAAAAGAAAATAATGGTATTTTGAGTCGCTGATTGCTGCGACAAAGTGGCTGTCGCTTCATTTGACTGCAACTTGGTAATACCGATTATTAATAGTAGCTTTTTATTAAATCTTAATTCTTTACGATATAATTGGTACAAATCGAACTGTGTTCATCTTATTTTTATGCTTGTTGATACTATAATATGGTAATAACGAAAACCTTCTGTCCCAGATTATAAAACAGACATTTGACATATCTGTGGAACTTAAGGATGTATTGACTATATAGTCAATCCCTAAAGTTTATGCACTTTAGAAACTTATTTTTTAAAAAGAAATCAGACGTCGGAAGAACATTGCTAATAACAACCAACAAAAAAAATTTTCGATTTTTCCGAGATTTTTCCAAGGGGTACCCCTTCAAATTTTGCGAAATTTTCGTTTTTTGCCAATAACTCCAAAACGGATGGACGTAGGGGGACATTTATAGGACCATTTTGTAGAGGACGACGAGATCTACAATTTCCGTATAAAAATTTATTGCTAGTGTCAATAGTTTACGAATTATTTGCAAAAAACTGTTTTTTCGTTTTTCGTCAATAACTCGTAAACTATTAATGCTAGCGAAAAACTTTTATACAGAAATTGTAGATCTCGCCGTCCTCTACAAAGAAGGTCTTATGCAATTTTCCTGTAGGACCTACAGTTTAAGAGTTATTGAGGAAAAACAAAATTTTTTGTCAAAAGTTCGCTGATTCAACGGTGGAATGGTCGGATTTTATCAGTACCCATAAAATGCCAAATAATCATACGTAACTCGTTAAATATCGAAGTTAGAAGGAAAACAACTTTTATTTGAAGCATTTTTCGCAATTTTGAAAAAAAAAATTTTCTACTGCGTCAATACTTAATTGGATATTGCCTTCTATACTTTTTAGCACGTAGCTATTTATTATTAGCATTATTCTTTCGACATCTGATTTCTTTTTAATTATAGGAAATGCGTTTTTCTAAGGTACATAAACTTTTGAGATAGACTGTATAGCCAATACATCCTTAAACATTCACTCATTCAACAGTTTTTAACAGATAGCATGAAATCATGAACTTTATAAAAAGAATGTTTGTATTTATTTTGCAAAGAAGAATTGGTATTACTAACTTAAGGTCGATGGCAATTAATTAACGTGAGATAAATTCGCGAATCGAGCCTGAGAGGCTTTGTCGAAGGGAATCCAGTGCCAAATGTATATCTTCCCAGGCGTACGACATTATCTCGTTGCGTACAGAAAAATACGGGATGTTCACTACAATACGCGCGATGAGAGCGATCGTTTGCTCAAAAGTGCAACCGTACTATTATCATTTTTTCCTTCGATTTCGTTTGTTAATCTCTTTTTGTTACATGCATTCGACGCGTGCAGGTGTTGCGTGTTACGTCGTGATTCGCTTGCTCAAGTATCTTTCTTCCCTTTTTCTCGTAGAATTGTTCGTTCAATGACCACGTGATGTGAACGTCACGCGTGAATTTCTTAGAAATTATATCGGTATACGGGTATTGACATACGTGTAGGTATCGTGAGTGACGTTCACGAGGCGATCGCTTGGTTTATCAATTGAATGTGCATTTTCAAAGAGAAACCGACTTTCACCTAATCTTTATCGTAGCGCGTTTATCACGAAACCTCGTAATTCATAATTTGCCAATATTTCGGCGCAACATTATGGTGCTTGAATTACCAAAGGATCGTGAATTTTTGGTAAACAATTTCACCTCTCTATGAGGATTGCAATTAGTATTTTATAATCTATTTTTTCAAACTCCAAATAATGTTCATAAAACATTTGAAATTAATCTGTTGGAGCTGAAAGAATTGCCCGGAGTAATTACTATCGCTCTTATTATCTGAACGATGTGTAATAGCGAACGCAATATATTTTTTAATGTAATAAATGCTCTCTGGGCGACTGTGTACAAGGATTACCTGTTAAAGAATACTCGTTACAGCTATACCTATTAGAAAGATTTAAAACGGCCTTCGACGACCTTAAAATATCCTCATATTCGCTTAGAGAATTGTTCACGCGTATTTCTACCAACTAAAAACTTTTATCGCAACATAACATTCTACAGTCAAATGTTTTCACGCACTCTAAACTTATAAAAATACGATCAGGTGAACGATTATTACCAGACATCTGTAAGCTTGATCTTTTATCTAAAATTCTGTCTAAAAATTTATGCGTAACACAGATTGTCTTTAAATAAACATTTCATTTATTATCTATTTCAAAAGTGCATCGCCTAAATTTTGAAATTATGCCACACAGGCATAAGTTTTAAGCCTAAACGTTGGCTTAAACTTTAATCGTAAAATCTAGTTATGTATATGCTACCATGTGGCGCCAATTTAAAGAGCCAGCAAATTATTTACTTGTAAATAGAAATGTTTTATCGATACATTATCGTTGCATGCTACCCGGTTTTTCATTCGGATACGGAGTTATGCGACGCGACGTATTTACACGCACCTGGCACGCTCGGACACGTTAGTTAGACACATATTAGTGTCGCTAGAAGAAGGACGATAGATAGATCGATATAGATGAAAAATATATCTACTCGTACACGAAGTACGAATAAATAAATACGCGCTGGCGGTAATTTACGTGAGAGCATTATACATATATGATATATATATACATATATATATACATATATATACATACTAATCTTGCTGAATATTCCAAGAAAGTCTGTCCATTTTTTCGAATGTCTCGAAAGTATTTTAATCTCTATTTAATTGTTGCGTGACATACGGCGCAATGGCAGAAGAATGAGTCGTATGGGACTTTAAACACACGACATTATTACAATTTAGAAGAAATCGTGCGTGATCATTAATATGCTTAAGAGAAATATTTCGTTCAGGAACAACTTAATTGGCAACAAATTGCCGAGAGTGGTTTCACCGAAAATATTTCTCACATTTGCGCTAAGCATCGTGCTGAGGTCGAGGCGTGCGTAAATTGACTAGTCCTTAAGTTCGGTGCTAATCAACAAGAAAAACTGTGCAAAATATATATGAACTCGCCTTATCATGACGTCTACGACTCCATTAGTTATGTATCTTTTTAAACAAGCGGGTTTAACTCTTTTGAGATAATTTAGATTGATCTACAGACATTAAGGAATTTTTATCGACTCGATTACACTTTCCCATGTTTACCATTTCGCGTCTTATCTCTTCTTTTTAAGTGATAAGTTCGATTAGAGTACACGCGAGCACCATTCAGACGATACACGATCCTCGAACCGTGTGTTATGCGTGTTTGATCTTAATCTGCAAAGAGTTAAACACGAAACAGAAACATTCTTCTGACGTTGCGCGACGAATTTTGCACGTAATCATTATGTACAGAAGCATATTTGCGAACGAGCCTCTGTACGTACATATACACATATATATTTCTAATCCTATAATGTGTATACCGAAACTTGTATGCACATTTCGACGTGATTGTGTACGAGCAGAGGATGTTAACCGACTTCTGTCGAGGTAACACCGCGAGCCACTCTTCGTCTTCGTTTCACGTTGCGAACAATGAATTCGAATTCTTACGATTAGTGGTGTAAGCGAACAATATACTATAATCGTACAATTTGATCGACCTAACAACTGTTTATGATTCGTTTACCATTGTGCATTTTAATGCTGATGATGGATGATTTCAATGAATCAACTTGACAACATGCAGAGAACGTGAAAGTTATTATTACAATTTCGAATTCAGGAGAAAGATTACAAAAGTAATAATAGTGATTTTAATTGGGATATCTTAAGGTACATAGCGCGCAGGTCGTGCTACGATTTACATAATAAAAAACGATTCTTCTTAAAGTTTTCAAACACACATCTTATTACGCGTAAGAAGTATGTGTACAGGAATGATATAGACTAGAAAGTTTCTCGAGTATTGTGCCAATCATAACATTTTAAGCCGCCCAGAGATCTTGTATGTCCGTTTGTTCCTTTTAACGACAGAACAAATAAATGGTAGGTCCAACGAAGGTATACGAACCGTCTTTAACAATTAAAATGTAATAATGAAATCTCAAGGAGGGTAGCGTTTACTAAAAATTTTGAACGATCCCTTGCCAGTCTTCGATACAATTTGATCTTCCATTATGAATCGTCTTCCCGATCTTAATTTTTTTTTATATGCATAAATCGTATCATGGACACAGACAAGTGTATTATATTGCATTTGTATTTGTATAAATGATTTGTAGTTGAAACCCCTAAACGGAATGTACATGAGTGATAGCTAAAGTGACCTTTTTCTTCTTGACACGGTGCGGATTAGTAAAAAGGATACAGTGATATCTACAAATTAGAAGGATCGATAGATGCGACAGGTAAAGACGTGAAGTTCACCTGATCGTTTTGGTCAGATCCAGTTTTCTTCAATAACAGGCTTCCTTCATTTTATGACGGGCGAAACGATCATTAATACTGGTTAAATTACACAGGAGGACAGGAAGACAGAAAGAGTGGCTCTCTCGACATGTATTTCAATCTTCCGTATTGAATTTTAAGTGTTACTAATCGTAAGATCGTAAGGCTGACCTCCTATGTCTAATGTGACGATTCGAGTTGAGAGTATGTATACCGAGGAGATAAATTATTTATTTGTTTACGATAACGAGGCCATTTGCGAATTGTATTTCGGGCTATTCGCGTATAAACTCGAAAGACTATCGCTGCAATGGTAATTGCAGCGACGATAACCGCCCGAAGGTGCGACCCCGTCTAAAGTGCACGAATTCCACGAGCACGTATGTACTATATGATTAAAACAGAAGATATAAACAAAAGAAAACTCATAGTACTTACGATCGCGTTAATCATCTGCGATAAATAAGACATTACGACTAACGGAATCGAACGTATTGTGCATTATATGTCGGGAATGAAATAAAATCAAAATGAATCAATTGACATTCTGCGTGTCTTCTCAATGTAACAATCATGATCTACAAATTCCTGTATTTCTTAACAAAGCATAATTATATTTTTACTTTTATCAATTCCTTATAAAGTTAAGAACTATTAGCACATAAAATCGAGGAGGTATTACTCGGTACTATTAAAGAGTGGCAGTACCCGAGTAATGAAACATTAGGTCCAGAGGGGCTCAAACAATGATCTATAGATCATTGGAGTCAAGACAGAGTGGACAATCACTCTTTTCGGTGGTACTCGGTATCGAGGAAGTCTTTGGATCATATTTAGTCAAGGATGGCGAAATAAAAATTCTGAGATTCATTCCCATTCGTTTATTAATTAGAATTTAGACAACATACATTAAATTATGGATAGATCAATGTACAATTTGAAGTCACACTTTTCGTTCGTTAGTACATTTCTTGCTGAAAATCATTATATTCCGATCGTCTTCTTCGCTCTTTAATGATCCTCGATGCACGTACGGTATATTTAAATGAAAATCATAATGCCCGCTCATTGTTCTGATGAATCTATATACAATTTGCCGTGCTCCATATCTTTATAGATGGCAGCTCCGGTGTGGAATGCGAGAGTTTCTCTTCTATAAGAATGCATTCAGCATGTTCTGTTTACAGTGCCGTAGTCGCGTCCATCATCCTCGCCAATCGTCGCTAGGTTGCGCATTCGTTTCCCCGCTCCTTCCGTTCAGTATTATTATGTTTCGCACGATTCGTTATTGGTGATGTTCAAAGGCGTGGTGGGTTCGCGTACTTTTGAAAGCTACTTCGCGTGACAATTGATCTCGGAAGTGGTGGTCGGCCAATAATACGCAGTAATGATTCCGTGTTACACGACGATCTATGTTCTCTCGGTGGCCGTGCTTGGTGTCAATGCTCTACACGCGAAGGATCCTTTGGCGCCTCACGGAAGATGCGAGCCGATCAGAATCAATTTGTGCATGAACATCCCGTACAACGAGACGATCATGCCCAATCTAATGAATCACCAGAAGCAAGAGGACGCCGGCCAAGAAGTGCATCAATTCGCGCCGTTGGTGAAGATGAAGTGCAGCCCCGACCTTCGTTTCTTTTTGTGCACCGTGTATGCACCCGTTTGCACAATCATTGACAGGGCCATACCACCGTGCAGATCATTGTGCGAGAGTGCTCGTGCGGGGTGCGAACGTTTGATGAATAGTTTCAATTTCTCCTGGCCGGAGAATCTCGATTGTTCCAAGCTGCCTGAAAACGGCGGTCCCGAACTTTGCGTCGGTCATAATGAGACAACACCGCCTGAACCATCGCCTTCGGAATTTCCGCGACTACGTATGCCGGTAGCAGAATTTCAACCTACTTGGACCGGGGGTTCGAAACCGCATGGCAGCGGTTACATGCTCGGCGCCAGGGATTTCGGTTTCGTTTGTCCGATGCAGTTCAAGGTCCCACACGATCTCGGATACTCGTTGAAGGTCGGCGCTAAAATTGAGCCTGATTGCGGCGCGCCTTGCGACGGAATGTTTTTCTCTGAAAGGGAGCGACGATTTTCAAGGATATGGGTCGGCACCTGGGCATCTGTTTGTGCGGCTTCTTGCTTTTTCACCTTTCTGACGTTTCTCATTGACACGAATAGATTCAGGTGAAAAAACTGTTCATTGTATTCAGATTGATGCAAATGCATACAATAGTTGTACTTGTATGAGATTGAAGATATATCTGTGTGTATACTATTGTAGTCAATGTATTTTTAGTTCCTCTAATTAAAATCATGTGTATTTTATTTCATATTTAGGTACCCTGAAAGACCAATCATTTTCTTGTCAGTGTGCTATTTAATGGTTGCATTGGCATATGTGATTGGATGGGCAGCTGGCAATTCTATTGCGTGCAGAGATCCTTTCCCACCTCGTATAGATATGAGAATACAAATGGCTTCAACAATTACCCAAGGTACCAAGCACGAATTGTGCACAGTACTTTTCATGGTGCTTTACTTCTTCGGGATGGCATCCAGCATTTGGTGGGTCATCCTTACGTTAACATGGTTCCTAGCTGCTGGGCTAAAATGGGGCCATGAAGCAATAGAAGCTAATTCACAGTATTTCCATTTAGCTGCTTGGGCAGCACCAGCAATAAAAACAGTTACTGTACTTGCGATGGGAAAGGTAGAAGGTAAGCTATCGCAAATTTAAGAAGTTAAATTAAGAATGCATAATTTTTGTATATGAAATAAATAGATTAATTTTTATTTCTCAGGTGATATATTGTCTGGCGTTTGCTACGTGGGTTTATGGGATGTTGACGCTTTACGTGGATTCGTATTGGCACCATTATGCCTTTATCTAATCCTTGGAACAGTTTTCTTACTAGCTGGCTTTGTTTCTCTTTTCCGCATTCGTACGGTTATGAAACACGACGGTACAAAGACTGATAAATTAGAGAAATTGATGATACGTATCGGCATGTTTTCCGTGTTATACATAGTTCCTGCACTGATTGTCATCGCTTGCTTATTTTATGAACAAGCATACTTCGATCAATGGATGTTGACTTGGAATATGGAGATGTGTTCAAGACCTGGACCACGATCTTTATATTCGATACCGTGCCCTGTCGGCGAGCGCACCCGCGACGTCGGTAAGCGACCTGAGTTTGAAGTTTTTATGATAAAATATGTAATGGCTATGATTGTCGGTATAACAAGCAGTTTCTGGGTATGGTCGAGTAAAACGTTGACCAGTTGGCGGCAGTTTTTTAATCATTTACAAGGACGCCGACCTGAAGCGTATGTTTAGAAGTTAATTCTATGCAAAGATAAATAGGAAACTTTTGCTTTCCTTAATTACTATATTTGATCATTGAATATCTCGCTCAAACAGTATCTAATCAAACTGTCACGCAAAGACATGTATTTTATATTGCATCTGATGGAGATCTTCAATTAATGTAAAGTAACATTACTAAATTCAATTTATTGGAAACAGATTTGGGAATAACAAAGATATGCAGTTTTATATTATTTTTCTATCTTGTCAGTGCATTATGAAGAGTAACGGGAATTATTACAAATGTACTGTGCCAAAATATTTTTTTACGATTGTATTTTTGTTTAAAGTATTTGTGATGTTTTTCAATATATTTTTATGGAACGTAAATAAGAATTGTATAAAATGTTAGATCTAATCATTGATTAGTTTTCAAATATTATTAGAAGATATTTGCATCACACTTTAGGTAAAAAAATTCTTCCTTTTCGCATTAACGGAATTGACAACTAACAATTCATTGTTTAAGTTACATATGCTCAAATTGTTTACAGACAATGTGTTCAATGTTTATAGGTGTACTTTTCTACAATACTCATAACGAAGCAAATATTAATTTATGTCTCATTGTAACTTGAAAATCTTCCATTTCTATTTCATTTTTATCGCTAGATCTAGAACAATTACGCTTACGAATCTCGCGAACAGGTTTTATACTTTTACACGGACAGCTTTAGAAACATTTTACGACATTCAAGACTTTAATAACATTCATGACTTTTTACTCTTAATTTTTAAGAATCTCATTAAGAAATATGGTTTTCATTTCTTAACGCATTTTCTGAGACAAACACTCTGCCTTTTGTAGAATACAAGTTAAGGCAAGCGTATCTTTCCGAAAGATATAAAATTAGTTGTAAGGCGTACACTACACTAGGTTTAACTAAACTTGTATATACTTACATATGTTAATTTTACTATGTACTATAATATATTTTTAAAAGATTATGTACATATACATGTTTGCCAAGTAGTTGGCATTTTCGTATGTTTCCTATGCGTAATCAAATCAAATCTTGAAAGTCTTGATAAGTGCGAGTTCTAATCGAAAAATATTCTGTAAACACTCGCGCGTCAAGCACAATCATTGTTCCAGTATAACTGATCAATTCGTCCATTGAAACTGTCGAGCTTTTGTGTATGTCATGTATCTACGGCGATTAATAAAAGAAAAAGCTATTAGTAAAAAATTTACTGTGTAATTAAAGCAGCCGTACTTACATTATAGTAAATGCGCAAAGTGTCATATAAGTATGAAATATACGTGACGTTGTGTAAAGTAATTATGATTATTATATTCTTTATATAATAAATCAAGATTATATACATAAAAATAAATAATTTATACATGTAAGTTTATTTGAATCAAATCTGTTTACAAGTATATACATACATATATATATATATATATATATTTAATAAAATATACAATTACTCGGAATGGAGTAGGTAAAAACTGTCAATTACAGTTATTGTAATTTCATTGATTTGTCACTTAATTTCTTTTCATTTAACAATTCTTTTTTTGGACGTTTAAGAAATCCAATTTTTCTCAAATATCTTACAAGGAATGGTGTTACTGCTAGCGTGAGTGATATTCGAATAGGCGCCATTAACTTGTGAATGCTATACGCAATCAAGAAAGTTGACGAAGTATTAATAGCACTGTCTATTTGTTGGTTGGATGTGACATAAATATTATTAATGATAGGTTTTAAATCTATCCCACTGAAATGAATGTTTCTTTTAATAAGTATA
>NW_017176727.1:745130-747369 GCF_001652005.2 Ceratina calcarata | reverse complement strand
AGATACAGCTGCGTAACAAGCGCCAAGAGATACCAGAGAAATTCCTATATGAAATATGACAACAGTAGTTCCGTATTCTTTCATTAATATTTTAAACCTTTCTCTCCTGGATAATAAAATCGCATCCACTTTTTCTTTGGAACTTAAGACATGATTTGTTTTAGTTGAAAATCCCGTACTGCAGATGTATTTCGGCGTGTACATTGTTTGGAAAAGTGTATTCGTTGCAACATGACTTGTCAAACCTGAACGACAAATTACAATTGCCTATCTTGTCGACAGCGAACATAAAAAAACTTAACATTGTTAATAATCGATTAAGAATCTCGATATACAACAATTTACTCGTCCACAGATAAGCAATGTATAAATAAAATTTATCAAGATGATAAATTCTATCAACATTTTTTAAAATATATTCCATTTACCACATGTATAAGAACAGTTTTTTATATTTATAGTTCAATAAAATTATATGCCGAGAGGAACGCGTGGACGGTTGTTGAGATTTTCTATCTCATCGACTTTTACTAACCACTTTTGTTCAGCTTCAATTGTGGCAGATGAATACTTCGGTAATGCGACTTTTGCATGTCCTCGGCGATATACTTTCCGTCTCTGGCCCATTGACCGCCCGGCATGTTCAAATACATTGATTTCCCGTTGGAACAAAATGGTTTTGGCACAGTGCTCTGCATCGAGCCATTCAAACTGACCGCTCCGAAACAGTCATATGACTCCACATGCGTGTCGTTACAATTTTTCAAGCTGCTCGTGCACTCCGCTGGTTTCGTTAATTGTTCCGTTTTGTAAAATGATTTGCGATCGTTATTACTATAGAGTAGTACTGGTGCTGCGATGTCGCGTGCTCTTTCCGGTGTAAATCGACCGGTCTCATTTGCAAATATCTCGGACACGTTCGTAGGGAGTGGTAGCGCAGGAGGATCAGGATAGCGGCGAACACTTGTAACGTGAAGATTTTTCATACGATGTTGATACAGTAGCGCGTGTCGCGTGCACTGCATTTCGTTTAATGACGCATTTACTGAAAAAATTGTAATAGTTTTACTTGCACCTTTGACAAACAATATAACATTTAACAAATCTTCACAAATGAATGTTGCTTGGGTGCTTCTATAATCTAGAAGTAGTTGTTAATTGACACAATACATTTATAAGAAGGATTTCGTGTACAAATATACACAAATCGTTGATTTATAATTGATTGTTAGGTAGTGATTAAAAAGAGAATATCACTGTCGCATTTAAATGTGGTATTGATGTACATACATACATGTTTTCGAAGCCATGTGTAATGGAATGATAAATAAATAATTTCGTTATTGTTAATACAATGTACAACAATGTAAAAGCATTAAAAACTAATTCACTAAGTATCTGTTAACTTAAAAAACTATTGTAGGAAGGCTGGAATATCATTTGATTTGATTAGTAAAATATTTAATGAAGATGATGATAATAGATACGAACTTGTATTATATAAATATACATGTGATATATATTTCATACCTGTGAGAGAAACGCGAGATAGAGCTTTCAATAACTCGGATGAATTACTAATTCGATGCAGTGCCATCCTGAAATCTTTGCGATTTGAACAGTTGTTTTATTAGTTTATTGCACACCACTATTCGTATCTGTACTTTTATAACAGACTGAATGCAAATGTATAAATACCAGTCTCACATTCCGGTTTCTTCAAAGTAACTTAACCTACGAATGTTTTAGCATTTATACTGACACCTTATTATCATGCAGCACACATGTACGTATTTCTCGAATATTCTTCCGTATTTTGATGCGTAACCGTCATGTAAACTGGTTGACGTTTCGTACGTATAGTAAAGTTGAAGTTGAAATATATTCCTACTTATTACGTGTGCACGTTTACATACGTACGTATAATACAGGTACATATAATCAGAACGTTAAGCGTAGACAAATAATTGCATTCTAGTGTGGATACTCAATTGAACGATTTTAAATCTAGTAAGAAAATTTTACGCTGTGTAGTGCTAGTAGTGTTATGTAGCTCCCGATCCCGACCCTCCCGAATCTTGATAGTTTTGTTTCATGATCTGACGCTTAGCAACGAACGTTTGGCGCGGCGTGGGTCTTTTCTGTTTGTGCTTCGTTATCGCTAGGATGGCTGCGGTTCAACTTCGTTTTCCAAGAGAAATTGAGGTATGGATAAACGGTAAATCATATTATATTCCAG
>NW_017176727.1:728213-743268 GCF_001652005.2 Ceratina calcarata | reverse complement strand
TATAAGGTGTTAATTTCTAAGCTACTCACGAAAGTTACAAAATTATGTTCAGTGTATTGTAAAAAGTAGTATGGATATTTTATAAAGCATTAATATATAACATAGATATGGTGTATGATATTGCTGTATTAAAATAATACAGATATGATATAGATCATTCCTAAAATAGAAATGACACAGGATGAAATATGGGTATGGGTATAATACAGAGTATAGCTGTACAAATAAGACATATGTTACATGAAGTACAGCTGTGCATATAAAATTATATATGCAATGGGTATGATACAGTATGTTGCTAGTATATGTGATACAGAGTTTTGCCAGAAAGTAATAGATATGATACAGGGTATTGTCAATGATTAGTAGATGTGATACAGAAAATTGCTAAAATACAAAGAGTATATTTTACAGAGCATTGCTAAAAGATCAAATGGATATATCACATTATATAACTAAAATATGTTATTAGGATATGGTACAGAATATGTATTGTTAAAAAAGTATTAGATATGACAGTATTGGTAAAAAGATAGTAGATATGATAAGAGTGTTGTCCAAAAGAAATGGATTTGATACAGGATATTGCTAAAACTTACAATTAATGGATAAGATACAGAATATTGCTATCAATTCAACTGGATATGGTACAGAGTATTGCTAAAAAATGGACATATTACAGAATATTACTAAGAAATAATGGATATGATATAGAGTATTTTTAAAAAAATGGTCACGTTACAGAGTATTGCCACAAAGTAATGGATATGATATTCAGTATTGTTAAAAACTTAATATATTTGTTACAATGTATTTCTATAAAGTAATAGATATGATACAGAACGTTGCTGTAACTTAGTAGATACAGAATATTAAGTGGATATTTTACTGAGCATTGCTAAAAAGTAAAGTCGATATGTCACAGTGTATTGCTTAAAAGTAAACCGGATATGTTAGAGAGTATTGTTGAAAAGCTAATAGATTTGTTATAGAGTATTGCTATAAGAGATATGATACAGAGTATTGTTAAAATCTAGTAACTATGATACAGAATACTGCTAAAATATAAAATATTTCGCAGAGAATTTCTCAAACTTGAATATACATATTACATTAGAGTAGTAGATATGATAAACAGTATTGCTTAAAAAGAATAGATTTAATACAGGATATTGCGATAGCTTACAATTAGTAGATATGATACAGACTGTTACTATACAATCAAGTGGATATAGTGCATAGTATTGCTAAAAAATGGACGTGTTACAGATTATTACTAAAAAGTAATGGATATGATACAGAGTATTGATAAAAAATATGGATATATCATAGAGTATTGTTTTAAAGTAAAACAAATATGTTGCGGAGTATTGTTGAAAAACTAATAGATTTGTTATAGAGTATTGCTACAGAGTAATAGATATGATACAGAGTATTGCTAGAACTTAGTAGATAGGACATAGAATATTAAGTGGAAAGAGCATTGCGAAAAATAAAGTCGAAAACTGACTGGATATTTAATATATAGAATATTGCTTTATGAGTAATGTAGATTATTGTTAAAGAAAATAAGTTAGAAATATATTAGATGTAGATCTTTGTACGTGTATGCAGATTTTAATGAAGAACTGAATCTTGTGAATATTTCCAGGTGTGCTGCCTACTTGGACAGAGATTACACTTTATAATTTTTAAGTATGGCAAATGTATATAAGAATATATTTTGCATATTATAGTATAAATATATATTGTAATGTACAGAATATATTAATTTTAATAAATGTTATTTTCATCATTATTGTAACAGATTAAGCATTTTTTATATATGTATTATATTTCCTAGATCGCCAAGTTCCTTGAATTGCAAATCGCAATCGAAACCATACATCGGAATTCATAGACGATTTTCAAATTTGTATACTTGTAACGAACATTTTTTACAGAATAATTTTTCAGTTAAAAAATATTATTATGATGTTCAAAAGGGTTCATGGCAAAAAAGAGTGATTTTGTATCTCCCTCCTCTTGCTTCCATTTATGTCACGAACTATGAAAGTAAAAGACATGTTCCTCAACTATTTGTTCCATAACTTCCTTATTCTATAAAAGATTGTTTGCGTCTAGGCAAAATCTACCTGTGTCGAAATGCTCTATATGAAATTATTTACTGTTCATTTCCGGTAGTATAAGAATTCTGTGAAATGTGACGTTTGTGAAAATTATTTTTTTGAGATAGGATATCGTGGAAAATGATCTTATCACAAGATCAAATTACTAATCGAATCGTTTCCTCTTTATTATCAAGTTATTCGAAATTGAACGAACGTTGGAAATTAAACGACACAAAATCATAGGTGTAAATACATATGTAAAGTTTGATAACATAATTAGTGCGGAACGGTAACCATATTTTTTTCAAATGTTTACACTATGAATGCGTGATAAAAACTGTTGCTTAGTAGCGCGTTAGGCTGTCGTTGTCAGTCGTCCATCAGCGACCGGTACGTGTAGTTCGTAGGAACGTGTCATTCCTACGCGTCCCGTACATTCTATCGGGAATATATACTTAGAAAATTCAGTGTTAACGAGTCGGGTAGTTCGAGAGAATCAACTGGTTGCAGGAACAATAAACAGGTACGAGTTTATTCATATATTTCGACATATAACATCCTGATTTCCTTACAATTTAAGATAAAGTGTACATCTCTTTGTTGTCAGATAACATTTGTTGCACGTATACGCGATTTATTACTTATATATTTTCAAATTAGTATATCAGATCAGTATTTAACAATTTAAAATATTTAATGTAAACTGTGAAAATTAAGAGTACAATATATATTATTGCTCTATTCAGATCTATGTTGTTCTAAAATTCTAAAATTTCGTTGGTGAGTGTTGAATATTTTTAAATTATATTCTGTATTGATATTTACGATCGGCATTTTCCTGAATACTCAGACATGCGACTTTTTTATAACTTGAAGGAAATGTTTATTCTTGTGTGACGAATACTTTTTTGTAATCCGGTACGAGATCTTACACATTTTTCATTTCAAATCGTAATTTCGATTATGATAAGTACTTCCTCTGATACGTAATAACTGCCAGTATATAGAATACTTACCTCTGTATACCATTCGAACGTGTCATTCAATATGGAACAACATTTATGCGCCAGAATTGTTTCTCATTGTTTAATCGATGCATTCGATTCTGCTAATTGTTCAATAATGTGCATTGTTTTAAACAAGAATGGAATTGTTCGCATCCTGGGAATTTATATGAAAGGTAATTAATACTAATTAGTATTTAAAATCATTTAATTTACCAATTATATGAATCAGAGTTTCACGTAAACACGTTCTTCAAACGGTGGATTACAGGTAAATGAATAGATCCTTGAAAAAGAGTTGATAATTTCTTATCGTGAGTAAGTGCAAAATAAAAGCAGGGATTATAATGCGTAGTATCATAATGTACTGTTTACGTTACGCGTTACAGAATTCGAAAACGAATTAAATGATTTCTATCACAAAAGAAAGATCCTTGAAGTTATGATACATATCACGTTACGCAGTATACAAAGTCGTTCGCTGAGCACATTAAAAATTGCCATTTTCGTTCTGCTTCATCCACGAATCTATCCATGCTTATGCGAGCATGGAGGAACACGTGCCAATCAGGGACCGCATAATTTTTCCCTCGGCCGGAAAGTGGGGACGACGCGACCATGGTGGGCACTGGTACTTGATGGGAGTATGCTAGGCATGGTCAGCGAATGCGCATGAGGAAAATAGTAGTGGGGATCGAAATACGGGCGAAAAAGAGAGGAAGCAAGCCGTGCGGGAAAAATTATGCGATCCATGGTGCCAATGCGTGAACGAACTGTTTTTTCTTCCTCCCATTTTTTAATAAGATATTTACATTCATACACGATTCTTCGTTTTCCATTTCTGTTCACGATTATTCTGAGTATCGCGAATTTTTTGAATATTCAAATTTATGAGCAGAATATTTAAGAACTCGGATCACACAGTACCGAACTATATGCATATAAGTAATCAACCATCATTAGCACGTGTAAGACGTACATGTGTAGTTACTTGTATTATCACATGTTCGCGAGTCTACAAGTTCTTAAGATTTAATGTTGTAAATGCTTGCACGCGCGTATTTATAATCGTCTTTAGCTGATTTATTCATCGATGAAGAGAATTAGAAATATTAACATCCTTCGCAGTGAACGCAAACCAAGTATTTTAATTACCGTGGCAAGTTTATTCATACATGTGGCCACAGTATGTTACGTAATTTGTCTAACAAAAGTTACGTTACAGTACGTTTTTTTATCTCAAGTACAGCGCCCAGATAGCGCATGCATTTATTAACTGGCACGCACTCTGTGCATGTCGATCGTTATTGTAATGGTATCTAATAATATTTAATTCAAAAGTAAAGCATGTCCATAATACAAGCTATTGACCTGCTCCGTGGACTGACCTCGCGTCCTTATTCATAATATACATATTACATGTCTACATTAAAGTCATCGAATATTTCATTAAAGCCTATCTTTTAAATACATATATCTGAATTACATTTTATCAAGAACATGAATCGTACAAAAGCTTCGTAAAAATAATTTTTGCAAATCATTTTATTCTTCATAAATACGTAGGTCATACTATGAACACAGAGAATTCATGTTTATACAAAGAACAAAGAAAAGTTCATTTTACGTAAGTCTTCTTTCGTTTTCAGATTGAAGATCCTCCGGTGCTGTTGATCGACTGGTATTTTTGAGACCATGGAGAGTACTTTGACAGAATTCGAGGAAAGTGTGTCCTTCGACATCGATGACCCGGACTTTGCCCCATCGAATCCTTGCACTGTTGCTCATAATGTTCTGCGCAGTATACAACTCAGCGATATTACATTTGGCGTCAATAAACGTGAGTACATTCACTTCTATTACATACAGTTATTTTAAACGGACAGGTATATGCAATAAGTAGGTATTCACGAGTAAACGATGGAATACTTTATTTTACTAAAAAATTGTTATTCTATAAATATGTATATCACATAAGAGGCGGATGATAGTTGATTGATAGATAGGTTTTGTCAGTTAGGGGCTAGGGAACATTGCTGCCTGTGTCCTACCTGTTTTCTGGCTACACATGCTCAGGTAGATCTGCCTAGGTACCCTTCGTACCAGTCTGCGCACATTTACCGGATGTACGTAAGTGTAAGTAGTGCATTGATGCATTTCGATGAATCTGTTCAGTCTCATTTGTAAACAGGATGTCAACGAACGACATTACAATAATTGCAGGCTTTTTTAGTGAGATTATTGAATACATTTCATATAAGGGCTTCGCGTGAAAATTGAACATGTGAGGAATAAAAAGCAAAAGAAATATCTACGTATGTTTTATGTAACTCTAGAACGTGACTTTGGTAATGTTGATTCGGCTGACGAGATTTATAAGTAGCCTTGTAAAAATGATAAAAACGTGTTTAGATAACGATAAAGATTGATATTTTTTACAATACGAGATGGAAATTTAAAAGTACTTAATTTAAAAGTAGTAAATATAAAAGTATTCCAAATCTCAAATTCACAAGCGGACATTTTCTCCATGGGTGGCTTGAGCGTCGTTACAAACGTTTCGGTTTACCTGCACAGGTTTCTCCGGTTCAGGCACGTCCAATGATTTTTCATAATTTCTTCGATCGCCTATACAGGTCATAATAACTGTTCAATTTGTCATACACACTTTCGATAAGCCTGTACAGATTTACCTGAGCATCTCTAGCAAATTTTGAGAAGATGCTCAAGACAATAAAATATTTTCCGCTATTTACTACTATTCGACCGTCACTGTTTCGTTAAACTATGTATCTGCAGAACTTTCAAAACTCGGAGTATCGTTGGCATTATGGAAGCTTAAAACGCGAACGTACATTCGCACTCCAAACTTCACGATTACGCATGGGGGATCACGTATCGAATATAAGGTATCATTGTTACTGCAGTGGCAACGCGAGTATAACACTGCAATCTTTAGTCTAATAACCCAACGTTATGTATGCACGTGCGTAGTCGTGTGCGAAATTTCTCGCGAAAATTCCAACGTGTCCTATGACCGGTATTTAATGACATCGGCGAACCAATAATGCGAAGCAATCGATGGTCATCGCGATGCAGATAGAATACATACACGTATTGTTGAGTCTGAAAAGGTACACAGTGACCAAACTGCGTCATAAATCACAAAAAGAGTTTGACGATAAATCCATATACCTTCTCTGGCCGTTTATGAGGGGTTAATAAGCTTCTTCTTACTTCGTGCTTTTTTGGGTTTTTCTGAAATTTTTCCGGCATCTCTGTACCAGACGTACAACTCTTTGTTAGAAAAGTCAGTCTTTTTTAGCATAAAATCAGTACTTCGTTCGTCATAGACTCACACTCAGATCTCAAACATTGGACAGCAAACAACTCTCTCTCGTACACTACTCACAGAAACATTTTATCTTGTAAAATAAAGTCTCAGTAAATTGTTAAGTAGTCTTCAACCAGCAATTATTCATTGAGCATTCATCAAACGTCAAGAATTGCCGTCGACGATACACGCAACACGTATCTTATGCGTATCAAATTAATAATAGATTAGTGATGACGCCTAACTCATATAATAACGTAACTTTGATCATTTACGTATAAACGATATGTATATGCACATAAACAAGAAGAAGAAACATCTGGGTGGAAAATTAAGCAGATTAGTATGATAATATTAGACCTGTTTTGGGGATTTATGACGGTAGGATGAATGACGCAGATGCAGGATGAGACAAATCTGATATTAATAGATACATATATCTTGCCTTTTTTTTAAACATATTTACTAATCTTATATATAATAACCGTTGATAATAATTTTTTCGTTTCTTTCGATGCACATTTGGAAAGAGTGCGAAAATAGTGTGTGCTGATCTCGAGAATTTCGTGAGCTCTAAAGATGTACATTATGCAGACCGAAAGCTTATCGTATTGCCAGTTGCCAGCTGACATTTTATCACGTATGAAACGATCTTGTTACGTTAGATGACCACACATCTTGCACTGATATTGACGTCAGAGTATGTACATCGTTTTAATATTATCCTTTCGTAGTGCTTGTACAATAAGGAAAAAATGAAGCATCTATTCCGTTCTTTCGAACTTTGTTTTATTAGTCTTCATTTAATGTGAAGCTGTCTTGTATCTCGGTTGTCTACAGCTTCCTTTACGTCGAAAACTAATATACCAACTTGAATAAACAGTTCACCTGTACTCTTCATTTTTAAACAATGTCATGTGTACAAATTAATATTTTATCTTCAATAATAAAAATGTGCTTGTTTTATCGGTACAAAAAATTGTTTGATACATAACTAGTATAAATGTTCGTGTCACGTATGATACTGCTAGATCGAAACGAGTCGTTTGATTCTCGTACACGTGTGGAATGAAGAGAATTCTTACGCATGTATACATATACATATGTACGCACATAACTTGGGCCCCGGTTCTATTATTATATTAGACGCGAAGCGAGCATGGTTCTCGTAAGGAAGGAACTTGATCTAACTAAGGACAAAATTGGATCCACGTGCATATCAGCTTTCTTCCTGAGAAATCAACCGGGAGTGAGTACGCGTCGGTAGCGGCTACCGATTATAATTTGCATTTACGCGTGCATTAATTACTGACGATTAGATAGCAATAGTTCTTTGTTCGGCTTGGGTCAATATCTCGTTGCATCGCGTGACTAATAGCAATGTCCTATCATTTGGTTTATATTTTTATTCTAGCAGAAAAGAAAATAGTTGTACCTGCTATATTAATCATGTAGTACATATCAGAATAGTAACTAGTATGATCTCAGAATTACAGAAACATATTGTCACATCCTTCATTATCAACAACTTTGCTTTTGCGTTAAATACCAGATGGAGGTATAATGAAGTTTTGATATATCATTCCTTAAAGAATTATTTTATATCTTCTTGAAAGTATGCAGTAATAATTGATTTATAGATACAAAATTGCTATTATAATAATTCCATTCAGTTAGAAAACCAAAATTCAGTCTTATTTGTCTTATCGTTATTATTGTAATCCTCAATATATCATACTTATTGTAGTTTACATGCATGCTCTTGAATACGATAATAATATTTCTCAACATTCTGCCAAGTACGAAATGAAGTTACTCGTCTTCCTAATGAACTGAGTACATTAGTAATAATGTACAGTTTTAAAATTTTCCGCAATCAGGTCAGTAAGTTTATCTCGACCCCCTGCGCACAACGAACAACACAATCTTTGAGCCAAACTGCATTCTCAGCTGACTAGATCAGGCCACTGCTTGCGATAAGGATAACAGTTTCTTTTGAGCGCAAATTATTCATAATTGTTACTTATCAATTGCGATAAAAGCTAATATTATATAAAATTTCGTCGACCCTGATTATCATACTTACGTCTACTTTCTTCAATCATATCTTTTTTTTCTAAATGTAGGCGTTATTCAAAATCTTAATCTGAAGTGGACTGAGCTTATTAGTTTTCGGTCAACATATTATAATCTGGTGTTCGATGTAATTTAACAGTCAGATAGAAATGATTGCGCTTGTGAATTAATTTAACAGCTGACAGAAGTAAAGTGATTACGTTTTGGATCAAGGAAGTCGCGATGACCTTTAAGTGGCTGCGCGGTTACATTTACAGAATAATTTCATTCATGGATTCGAAGTTTGTCGAGATACATAAGTATGTATTGGGAACTTCGCTGCTTGTAAGACTTCAGCGGATCAGTAGTTCATATTTTGACATTTTACGTTCTACACGTGGAATTTTCTTTTTATAAAAAAATTTCACTTTCTGAGATTGAGTTCTTAGAACTATGTATAAAATACAAGTGTACTACAAGGTAATACAAGTGTATACATATAGAATGAACAATTAACATATGTATTTTACAATTTTCGTTGATTTATTGTTGCAAAAAAAAATATGCATCTATCGCATACATATTTAAATATATTTGTTTTTAAAAATACTTTTTTTTTTAATTTATGATGTCGCTTAAGGAGCGAATTATTATACCGTATCGCATAGCTTTGCATTTGTTTTTTAAAGTTATCACTCAAAGTGCACGTGATTCTCTAGAAATTGACGTACTGACATTGTCCTTTACTTGATTGTGCGCGATTTAAAAGATAGTTAACGAATGTGAATGAATTTTATGCTTACACAAGTATATTACTCATTAACATTTTCGTATTAACTTAGTTCACATGAAAGTACTTTTGCTGTGTATTCATATTATGATAAACTCAATTTTCATCGAAGTTAATGTATATTGATCATAGATACGTTTTCGTTCTATTCAATTTTGTGAATTAGGCATACATTATAGGACTCATTTAACATTCCTGTAGTTTTATAAAATTTATAAATTTTCATCGATACGCTCTTACTTCTTGCACTATTAAATTTTTTTCATGCCTTTTTACATATAATTAGTGATCTGGTATTCTCACTTTTTGAACATTTCGACTTTTTTATTTAGTCAGATTTATTGTCGTAAACGATGTTATCTATTTGATTCATAAATATTGGATGATGTAAATTATTGAAGTCTGTAACCTACATTGTGGACTATATTTTAATGTCGACGAACAAAAAGCTCATCGCATGTAAAAGATTTATTATTTGACGTCGGAATATTTATTCTAATAAAGCAAACTTGAGAAATCATGCTATAAAGTTAATAATGGCAAACTAGAAGAGCGATCGCAGTAGATATACAACGTTGGCCGTGAATGTAAGGTCGCTCATCATTTTATGTCCCTAATTAAGATTATCAGAGAGGAATGGTTTATGTACAAAGCATTGAAACGTTCTAACAAAAGGTGATTTCGGTCAGGAGAAATAAATTAAAAAGATAGCATGATTTATGTATAGAATTTTTGTTCGGTATTGACATACCAGATTTATTTCAGTTTTTCTGTAATTTCTCGTCAGAGACGAGAAACTGAAAAAATGCCAAATAATAAACTAGTACAGACAACAATAAAACAAAACCAATTGTTATTCGATGCTAGAAACTTAGGAATTTACAATGTCTTCCCGTGATGTAATTCCGAACTATTTATACAATGCCTCTCGTACAAGAATAAGTAAATCGCAAAGAAGCAACAGCTACACACGATATCGAATTACAAGCCTTATGTCTAAGTTCTATTAAAAGTTAGTTGTTATAACTTTTACTGATAGACAATATAAATAAAATTGATACGTTAATATCAAACCAGATGAAGAATCGCTTATATATAATATTTTTTAAAATACTTTTTGCTAAAAGCACATAAATGCAGAACGTTTACCCTGGTCTGTTTGAAGTGGAGCTCCGCCATGTTTCCATATGCAGAGTTTAATAACACGCTAATAAATTAAACCTATATTTAGCCACTAAACGACTGTCGCAGCTAAAAATAGGTAAGACCGTCGGCTTATTTTCAGTTTGCCAGTCTAATTAGGTACTGATGAAAAGTCTCAGATGCACGAGTTCGCAATCTTCTCCTTGACAAGATTTATGCATTTTTTACACACTGATTTGCTCGACATTATTCTGATGACCGAGTAATTCTGTAGATTAACTTTTGCCTTGTTGTTAGATTCAGATTTCCACCCAAACTGTGAGTTGAACCGATAATTAATTCCAGGTTCTCCTAGGAGATGAAATATAATAAAAGTTTAATTGAAGTCTCTAGTATGTTCCAAAAATTTTATTTAAATTCATGTTTAAATCTAGTCTTGCATGTTATTGATTCTAATATTTTAACGGCTTGACTTTGATTGAAAATTGTTAATATTTTTTGAGTTACAAAATTTAACGTCGTAATAAATAAAAAATATTGAAACGCAGACAAATAATTATATTTCTTTACATGAGATGTTATCTATTTGATTCATAAATATTGGATGATGTAAATTATTGAAGTCTGTAACCTACATTGTGGACTATATTTTAATGTCGACGAACAAAAAGCTCATCGCATGTAAAAGATTTATTATTTGACGTCGGAATATTTATTCTAATAAAGCAAACTTGAGAAATCATGCTATAAAGTTAATAATGGCAAACTAGAAGAGCGATCGCAGTAGATATACAACGTTGGCCGTGAATGTAAGGTCGCTCATCATTTTATGTCCCTAATTAAGATTATCAGAGAGGAATGGTTTATGTACAAAGCATTGAAACGTTCTAACAAAAGGTGATTTCGGTCAGGAGAAATAAATTAAAAAGATAGCATGATTTATGTATAGAATTTTTGTTCGGTATTGACATACCAGATTTATTTCAGTTTTTCTGTAATTTCTCGTCAGAGACGAGAAACTGAAAAAATGCCAAATAATAAACTAGTACAGACAACAATAAAACAAAACCTTGTCCAATGTCTTCCCGTGATGTAATTCCGAACTATTTATACAATGCCTCTCGTACAAGAATAAGTAAATCGCAAAGAAGCAACAGCTACACACGATATCGAATTACAAGCCTTATGTCTAAGTTCTATTAAAAGTTAGTTGTTATAACTTTTACTGATAGACAATATAAATAAAATTGATACGTTAATATCAAACCAGATGAAGAATCGCTTATATATAATATTTTTTAAAATACTTTTTGCTAAAAGCACATAAATGCAGAACGTTTACCCTGGTCTGTTTGAAGTGGAGCTCCGCCATGTTTCCATATGCAGAGTTTAATAACACGCTAATAAATTAAACCTATATTTAGCCACTAAACGACTGTCGCAGCTAAAAATAGGTAAGACCGTCGGCTTATTTTCAGTTTGCCAGTCTAATTAGGTACTGATGAAAAGTCTCAGATGCACGAGTTCGCAATCTTCTCCTTGACAAGATTTATGCATTTTTTACACACTGATTTGCTCGACATTATTCTGATGACCGAGTAATTCTGTAGATTAACTTTTGCCTTGTTGTTAGATTCAGATTTCCACCCAAACTGTGAGTTGAACCGATAATTAATTCCAGGTTCTCCTAGGAGATGAAATATAATAAAAGTTTAATTGAAGTCTCTAGTATGTTCCAAAAATTTTATTGAAATTCATGTTTAAATCTAGTCTTGCATGTTATTGATTCTAATATTTTAACGGCTTGACTTTGATTGAAAATTGTTAATATTTTTTGAGTTACAAAATTTAACGTCGTAATAAATAAAAAATATTGAAACGCAGACAAATAATTATATTTCTTTACATGTTTTGTATTTATGTTTGAACAATGAACAAGACAAAATAGTCTTGTTAAATACATTCATCAAAGATAATGAACCTCTATAAAATTTTAATAAGTAAAAATATTCCTTGATTTAAATACATTTTATATCACAAAAGTTGTAAAAGAGACAACAACAGGAAGGAATACCTTCCGGCGTTATATTCTAATTTTAATCAAGTATGGTAATTACTCGTTTCGAGTTTTCAAAATGCATTTCTTAAGTTCTAAACTTTGAACAACGTCCAATGTTCGCCATGTGACTCTACTCCGACTACATAGTTTTCAACTTCACGTGACTAAAAAACCTCGCAATTGTTGGTAGACGTAGTATTTGACAAAGTGATTTGATAAAATAAAAAATGTGCTGTATCGTTTAAAATTGCTTATGCAGGTCATGGTCAGTATCTAATACATATATAATTTTATTTTTACCGAAAAATACCTATTTGCAAGTATTTACATATTTATTGTCTCCATATCGTCTAAAATTATTTATAGTATTCAATAATATTTTATTTTACTTTTACCAGAAATAAAGTGCTTATTGTCTATCAACTGTAAGTAATTTATCTATTTTCACGTAAGCAGATATTATCAAACATCTTCCAATTTTTTACGAAGACATAGCGCAGTGAGTGAATATTCGTATTCGAATAAATTATCATAAACAATTTCGTTGACTTCATAATGTGACACATGTGTATAAAATTCAGTTCATTGAACTGAATTTCATCGTGCATCACAATACCGTAATCAACCTTGCAAATCGTCTATTAACACCATATCCGCTGTTTTCTGATCTAATTGTAACATTCAAAACAGCAAAGCCTGCTAGCGATGAGTGAAGAGGTTAAATATAAAATACAAATGGGTACATTCAAAATTTAAAAAGTTTCTTCATGCCACTCATGTGCTTCTGAACTACCGCGCCGACAACGTATACGTAATGTACATAAGTACAGCCGGTCAAGGCGAAGATTTCGGGTTCCCGAAAATAAGCGTGACCCTGAAGAACACCATTCGGAGTCGTTCAACTTTCAAACAAAACACTCGACTGCGTCTAGAATTTGTTACGCGGATGTGATGCTCTTTTCGGTGCGTCTGTCGAGAGCTGAAGCCAAATTCGACTTGAAAGTCTCGTTTCGGGTAGGGAGCAAGGGAAAGAGAGGAGACTGTTTCTTGGAATTAAATATATACACGTACGTTTACTATTTGTTCCTGAACGTCAGACTTGCAGCTGGCTGTTTCTGCTGGGTAGTTGAGATTCAAATAAATATTTACTCAAAAATTTAATCGATTCTGTGAAAGTTATTCGGTGAAAATTATGAGTATTGCGGGATTGATTCTAAGATTTTTGACTCTTATATGTATAATATTATCATCGTTACATAAAAAATAATGATTATCATCCTCTAATTAGAATCATGCTTCATAACCATTTAGCTATAATAACTACTTCGTTGTATCTAATTTCAGTAAAGTCACCTAATAATAAAATGAAAATTATTTTAATTAATGCTCATCTCTGTAAATTAAATAACTTAATTTGTTGGTTTAACAAGTAGATCCACATCAATGTCTCGTAACAATATTCGTAAATACATAGTATCTTAATTTATCATAAAGCATTTCTCATATTAGTCATCCTGCTTTCTTACATTATACTTATCATAAATCAATTCTCTGCGTCTGTCTTTTCGTACTCTTTTTCGAACTCTTTAATCTTTAATCAAACGCTTTTTTTTGGTTGATGAAGTATAATTGCGGTCGCACGTGCCGTATACTGGTTCGATGCAGCTTGGAACTTGGGTCCGATAAGTGTCATAAGAAATATTCCGACGAACAGCTCAAATGGATGGTGATAAAACGTCGCCTTACATGATTCCATAGTCCAAAGAAACTTTTGTTCTACGCGTTAAATTGTACAGATAAAATACATATGTATGAATTTCAGGAAGTTATAAGTATGCATGCATTGGAATAAGAAATATTACTTTCGAAAACCTATTCTTTTTTTTAAAATATAATTGTTCTTCCCTATATATAAATTTATAGAAAATATATATTTACGAGAGTATACAAATAGACGATTTTACTCTACATAATTAGAGTACCGAAGAAACGTTTACACGGGAAGGAATTTAATTAATTATTGGATAGGGTTTAATTAACACGGACATTTGCCGTTTACTTTGATCTAATTGGCAGGTCGGTTGAATTTGAAATCAGAAATCTCGATACTTTCGAGGCGAGATCGTGAAAGGAGAGCGCAGTCGTTCGATGAGTGATTCGCGAGAGGATCGTGAAACTCTCTTCGGCGATGTCGCTATCCTCTCGCGCAGATGACTCCGCGTGATCACAACGTGTTCGTGAAATAATCGTTCGAACTCACGTGATCCTTGTACGATCTCCACAGTTTCTTTCCTTTTGCGACGATAGCTGGCTACTGGGAGGTTCACTCCGTTCACTCCTGTCCGAGATTTCGCAGCAGACGCCAATGTTTTCGGAAATTTTCATAAATTATTTGCGACATTAAGCCATTTGCATCATACATTGCCGCTCACAGATATTTATAATACTTCATATGATAATTATTGTAGTACTTCTTTAAACTATTTGCATCATTGAAGAAAGTGGAAAATTGGAGGACCCTTATCACCAAGATTCTTGTGACCAAGAAAGTTGAGCGTA
>NW_017176727.1:727380-727875 GCF_001652005.2 Ceratina calcarata | reverse complement strand
ATCATGTAATTCAGCTGTTAATTTATTATTTCAACCGTCGCTTATTAAACAAATATAAATTCTTAAACGAGTCCAATTTTCAATCCAATTAAATTATACGAGCGTTGTTCGAGACGTAATTTATTTTAAATAATTTTTAATATCGGCTAGAGAAAGCTAGTTCGCATTTCCAGTGCGTTCCCTCAAACAAACAGAACTGTCGAGAGTACACTGTCTCATTGCGCTTTCAAGTAAACATGACCCGTTTTCGGGTCAATATATGTATGTTTAATTATGTATTAAGAAAGTTTTGGAAGACGAACAGAATGTTCGTTGTTTAAAATTAAGTTATAGATCTTCTGCGTTATGTTTTCCTGTGATGTGATTTTTAAATTCTCTTCAAGCACTTTTTATCCTTTCAGTTTCGCTCCATTAATTGTACTTATGACTGTAATGAAATTTGATTTATAATTCATGATTGATGATATTCTTTGTAATGATAAATTAAGTCTAATC
>NW_017176727.1:726510-726736 GCF_001652005.2 Ceratina calcarata | reverse complement strand
AATGATGCAAATGTGTTAAAGATATTCAAAGTCTTAAAGTTTCATTGCCATATTTTGAATTTTCGTGGTAATATCTTTGATTCCGTCGACAATTTCAAACATGGTCCTGAATTATTTTTAGAACTTTCGGAAGACGAAAGGTAGATAATATTTCTTAGAAATAGATAAATTACATCAGTCAGAAAATGGCCATCTTGTTTTGTGTATTTAACCTTTGCTTATAAAA
>NW_017176727.1:712303-726073 GCF_001652005.2 Ceratina calcarata | reverse complement strand
ACGTAATTTATTTTAAATAATTTTTAATATCGGCTAGAGAAAGCTAGTTCGCATTTCCAGTGCGTTCCCTCAAACAAACAGAACTGTCGAGAGTACACTGTCTCATTGCGCTTTCAAGTAAACATGACCCGTTTTCGGGTCAATATATGTATGTTTAATTATGTATTAAGAAAGTTTTGGAAGACGAACAGAATGTTCGTTGTTTAAAATTAAGTTATAGATCTTCTGCGTTATGTTTTCCTGTGATGTGATTTTTAAATTCTCTTCAAGCACTTTTTATCCTTTCAGTTTCGCTCCATTAATTGTACTTATGACTGTAATGAAATTTGATTTATAATTCATGATTGATGATATTCTTTGTAATGATAAATTAAGTCTAATCATTCCTTTCCAGTTCCAATTCAAATATATTTAAATGTTGTCATTTTCTTGGTTTTGTAAAAAAATCGAATAAGTAGCCTTCATTTCGTTTCAAAAAAGAACGAGGAAATCGAACATTTGTTAACTACGTTTTATGTTGCAATTAACCATAAATGTAATGGAAATTTATGCATTCTTTGATGCGAGGAGAATCGTTCGTTTTCGTTTCCTGTATCACTGACTGACTTTCATCAGAGAAAAATGCGTTTTACAATTACTGGCCAGAGAATCTATCTGTTTCGTCTTAACTTATCTTTCTGGGTGTTTATTTCTTCGCCGAACTTTTATAATTTTTACAAATTCGTCGGTTTATCTATGATCAGTCTCGTGGCCAGTTCGTCTCGACATTGATTGGGCAATATAAAAACAGGCGAAGCCATTTATGGATAGAGTGCCGTATCGGTCTCCGAGAAACTAATTATATGTATATTATAATGTATAATGTATTAACTCGGTGATAAACGAAAGTATGATATGGATTCATAAAAGCATGAAGATTAGCTATTTATTCACATTTATTGCAATTTATATGTTCATGACTCTGCTTCTGTGATTATTAGGAGCAAATGCGATAGGAAGTTATAAATTATTTTAATCAATTCAGTGTTGTTATTGAAAACGGATCAATAAATAAAACTTCATTTATATAATTTTTAGTATTCTTCATTTTAGCGACTTGAAAGGACATCCGTACGGTAAGAAAAACGCACTGCAACACTGCAAGTAAGGCACAGAGCCTAGCGCTCTTAAGTTATCGGGGCCCTCTTAGAGAAGAGCGACCCTAGCTCTGCACAGTATTTATGTTCCAGGCCTCTTGCAATAAACAGTCACATGCTGATTAGCTTAATAGCCTCTTGTTAAAAACACGGTGTACTAAGGATAGAGTCTTTCAACACATGATTCATTTTTGTTATCTACATTATTGAATAATCCAACAGTCGTCAAATTAAATTGCAATTCTAACAAGAATTTAATAAATACGTCTAAAATAGAGTTTCGTTAAAACTAGAGTTCGATGGCTCCTTTGTTATGAGAACATCAAAGATCAATCGAGAAGTGCGTCGCTGCAATATGTTAATAAAGGTAATTAATCTTCTCTTGCGGAGATAAGAAAGAGCGTGACAAAATTTTTGCGTATGCAACGGTTGAAACGAGCATGTGCGGGCAGCGATAATCAAGATTTTTCTCTGAAGATAGGTCAAACAAATGGAAGAGGAACCGAGAGTGGAAACTTCCATCTGTCGCTATTCGATCATGCCAGCTAAACGTAGCCAGGGGCTTAGACCTCGTAACCTTCGCGCAGATGACCTCACTTTAATGCGATTTTAGTCACGTGCCCGCTTTACGGGCTTCCGCAACCACTTCTTTTTGTTTACTTCCGTTTTCCTTCTTGACATCGTGCCAGACGCTGTCTGGTGACCGTCAATTTTTCGGAAGGGTAGAGTTCAGGTGCTGTTGCCAGACCAGAAAAGCCAGAACTTGTTTTAGTGACTACATTCACATATTCTGGATAAATTACTTTCTGTCCAGAGAACTATTGAATCAGCGAATTAGATAAGCAAACACGATGTTCCGTAGTATTTACTTATGTGATAATCGGGAGGGCAATGTCTGAAAAGCACGATGTCTGTGTTACAATTTTCCATCCATACTTTATTCCTCAATAATCTCATGGTTAGCAGTAATACATACGTACACATAAGCCTGTAAGAATACGTACAGTTAAGCGTTGAATAAAATGGTTAGAGAAACGACCTCTGTTATTACAGAAATGGCCTTTTTCCTCTCAAGCTACCTTCAACTAGCTTGTCTACTGCCACGCTCAATGACAACAGATTCGCAAGATTTGAAATCTTGTAAAGAACGTTTCTAAGTGTATCGAGTACAAGGAAGAACCTTGCTTTTTTGTACGATTTATTTAATCAAACTTCTTTCTATCAGTTCCGCTATTTAAAATATATTATAAATTCTTGTTTAAATCGACTTAACGTAAAATATTAACTTTCCTACTTATAGTTTTCATTAGAAAAAAATGTAACGAGAAGAGAACACTATACATATATTCTTTCTCATTTATCTTCACTGAGAATTTTGCTTAAGCATGTATTGTAAAGACGTAATCAATCTTGACTTGATTTGCAGGCCGATGACGGCAAGGAGTCCGTTTTCTACAATATGTTGCGCGTGCAAATACAATTATCGATTCATCATTCTTTGTAATATGCGTGTACTTTGAACCATCTCTTAGTCGCTGGTTCGTGTGAACGTTTCCATGAATTCCTCTTTTTACACATGCTCGCATACATCTGTCATGCAAATTTCACTTACATCCCGTTAAACAAACCATTAGCGACTTTAACCGTGACATTGGAATGTACGGTCTTTTTGCGATAATCCTACGGTCGCGGAATTTCTGTACATACGTACATAGGTATAGTGCCATAAAGCTTTTTGAACCGTGATCGTACAAAGTGAACATATTAAAGAGAATCAATATTTTATAAACACACTTGATCTTACTGAATTTTAACCGGAATTTCAAAGTTATTTACTTTTTTCGAGTTTCACTGAAAATTTTTATATGAGAAACAGCGAGATAGATGCGTTATAAAGTAAATTTAGGTTTAGAGTGTTATTCGTGTTTATTATCAGTCGTGCAAATAAAAACAATGATGCATTCTTTGTTACTCATACAAGTACCTAAGCTACAAGCACGTGAATTCTTAACAATCTTAAAATTTTTTTTTCTAGTTTCGTTGTTACAGAAGTATATCAGCCCTCGTTAAAACCATATGTTTATTATTTATTTCATTCCTTTCATTAATTAAATTCATACTCTCATTTCGTTTAAATGACTTCACTCGTTAATCATTAGTAGATCGTAGATCACAGGGTTGCAGTTTATCTAATTTATGTACGTACAATACACATTTTAGCGATATGGGTGCTAATAAGTTGACATGACGATAAATTAATTTTTAGAAAATAACGAGTCGTGTAAATTTGTATTATGTTTCTGCAAACCAGTCAATCATGCAGTATTGTCATGACCAACTTGCAGGAGTACTTTGTACAACTACGTGTTTTGATTTCAGTTCTCAACTTTCAGCTTTCGAATTTCCAAGTATTTCTTCCTCTCCTTTAGTATTAAAATTTTTTCATCATTGTTTAAATTATTTGTATAAGCACAAGTTTGTTAGATCGAATTTCGAATGAGTACGAGAGTAGCGATACTGCGTATGTATAAAATAAGTTCCAGATAAGCACAAAATAGAATCGTGTAAAATACGTACATTCAAAAAGAGCTTCAACCATTGGGACTGTTTCGTTTCGAGTTTATCGTTCGGGTTTATCGTTACAGCCACGTATAATGCTATTAGATAAAAGGACGGCGTAATTGCACTATATATTGCATAAATACATACATCATGTATTATGTTTACGGTTATGTCATAGTACTAGTACACAAATCGCGTTCTATTACATCTGCACATACATATAGTGTACAATTGTACATACATACACCACTGTACACGTGAAAGAGAGAGAAAAAGTTCGAAAGAAAACTTATTGGATTAAAATCTCAAGGTTAGATCGACGATTTACTGCGTTTAATAATTTGTCCCTGGTTAAAACCTCGTTATAAGAACTACGGTTAAAAAATTGTAGAATCATTCTCAGATTCTTAGCCGGATAAATCTTAGAGCAATTTCATTATGTGTACAAATGGAGATTGAAAGAGAATTAATAAATTGAATCCTAGATTTAAATCATTCTTTCTTGTTACTATACATATACTTTTTATCTACTCCTTCCGTACCTATAAAATGTACATGTTTTTCAAAGGTTCGAGCCAAGTACTAATTTTGTTCGATATAAATGATAGATTAACTGCTTGCGAATTGCATGCAACTTTGAAGGAGTACGATAATAATTATAGGCGTCAAATAAAACCGGTTAATAATACATGTATGTGCATACATATGTATGTATATCAACTAACCTACTTACGACGACTATGTAAAATTTTGATGTCGTGAATACAACAAATCACGGAGTATACGATAACGATTTATTTTCTGCTCTATTAATAAGTAACAGTTTAATGAAATTTCTTCTACTTGAAAATGCTGTCTCATTTACGATTAACCTATTAATTCGGCATACTGAATTATGCATTATATACAGATTTTTAATAAAAAGTTAGCTTTGTACTTATCTTAATCTACTCGAATGAATACGTAATAGAAGTCTTTATAAAAAATATTTGATCGCTCTTTCATTATACAATTGTATAAATCTAATAGATAATCTATGTTTTACTGAAATAAATAAATATATAAAATTAAATTATGTAGTTCATTATAAACACAAGAAACTTACTAGGTCAAACTAACAGTAAAACGCACAAATTAGAATTTAACGTGTATAATATTACCATGTTTCGTAAAATCGAATCACTTCTTACGTAATATCGCGTGTGGAACTGTGAATCAATATATGTCTATAAAAAATGTCAGAGAGAGTCGGAGTCAGGCAAAGTCCTTGGTCTCGAATCTAGAATATAGAATGTTCTTTCTCTGTCAGAAAAAGAGAGATGAGTTTGAGTAGATGAGACAACGAAAAGAGGAGATAAGAGCAGGAAATGGCCTTGTGCAGGTCAACAATTCTTTCTGTAAACAAATAAGAAATGAGTGCATCGACACTGTTCTTCTATGATACATGTCGGCCTGCGTTTATTGCGACCGCTTGTTTAATCCAATAACCATTTAATCGAGTTAACCAAGTCCTGGCTGGATAGAAAAAAGTTTCAAGGTTCTAACTTATAAATGATTAGCAGGAAAAATGTACGAACACACTGCAGTATTTATTCCAATCATTCTTAAACCCTAATAAGTTGATCTAGCTATTTTTACGTTCTTGTAAGTTATCTGTATTACTTTCGCACAAATCGTAGCTGCCATAATAGTAAGCAGTAAATTCAGTTAATTTTAAAAGTATACAATTTTAGAAAAAAATGATTGTAAATTTTATTACTTTTTTTCAAGTGACACTTCAGCAACTTTTAATACGCAGTGTCATAAAGAGCATGATAATAAACAGTCTGCATTAATTTCAAGCACGCATACATTAAAAAATTATTATATCTATTAAAGTGAAACTATTACATTCCTAGTACAAGCTTAATAATAAATTACAACTCATTTTTACCAACTATACCTGAAAATAAAATGTACAAATAAGTTATTGCTTTTCAAAATAGTAGATTGTATCGACTTTGAAATACATCCAAGCGCGATCGAGGAAACAGACGCGTAATTCCGTGGACTGCACTCAGTGACGTTCTAGCAATATTATAAATCAGTGCGAACCACTTCTATTGTCCGTTAGAAAATATTCCATTAGATTTCCTTCCCCGTCTATTCTCGTCACGGATCGATGATAAAATATTGCATGCACGATACACCTGTTGGGCTGTTGAAGTCATAGAGTGCGGTAACTCCATATCGGAGCAGGTCAAAGGTTCCGCAATCGAATGGACGTTCGAGAAATTCCCATTCTGTTCTTAGAAGTTAATCAATCATGATCGTGTTTTAATAACAATTAATCAATGTGTTATAAAATAACGGACTGACTGAGCAAACTCATTTAAAGATGTTAAGTACAATTTCAGTAAATATACTTTATATGTTTATAATACTTTCAATATCGATTTATCCGAGAACAAAGTTTCTTCGGCTTCCTGTCATATGAATTATTTTTGAGTTATATCATTAGCTCCATGCATGCAAAAAAGGTGAACGTGTTTCTCAACGATGCAAGGGTCATCGATGACCCGTGATAATTATTAAAGGTAATAAAAATTTTATTATGGAAGAGAAATATTTTTCGATTCACTGATCATGCAGCGTGGGCGTTAGTAAAGATAGACACGTTAGGAATGCGCAGTAATGATTTATTTCTCGCAAAATAATGTTTATAACATTCTCACCGTTGATGTAATGCAAAACTATTTCGTAAATATAATAAAAAGTAATTATCTATATAAATAAAAATATTTACAAATGTTATAATAAAATCGTTTCGATATTAAAAATAGTATCACTAAATAATTAATTTTCAGTAACCTAGAATAAGTGAAAAAACAAGTTGTATAGAGTTGTATTTGCATGAGAATTTCAGTGATTGCACTGATTCATTTTGCGTTCTCGTTTCCACTCGAATAAATCTCGGTTCGATCCTTGCGCATCAGCTTCCGAGGATTCGCTAGACGCATAATCCACTTGGCCGCGAGTAGAGCCTTCGCGAGATTCCAATGATCCGAGATGATCGGATGCTGTGCACGCATTCGTTACGAAACTAATGGTCATGTCCTTGAGTCAGTACTCCCTTCTACGTAGGTTCCTTCGGAAGGGAGAAGTCGGAACCTGGTGAACGTCCTTCGAGGGCCGTGCACTCGGCACGTAGTTGAATATATGGAGGGACAAGCCTCGACTTGATTTGTAGACTCCTTCAAGTCCTACATTCTTGAACAGTTGGTTTTTTCTATCAATTTGAAAAAGATGCAATATTCATATGCTCCGTTTATAATACCGTTTATATGCGTGATCTCTTGAACTATGCATTGCTGATGCAGCACCCATTACGGATTCTTTTGTGTTTACTACGTCTTCCGTTCAGTTTAATACAGTTCCGTTGAGGTTTCTTGCTTATCAGACTAATTTTTTGCTCGAAATACGCGCGTTACTGATCTTTGTACGTATGAACGTTAAACCGGGAACGAAGACACTACGGAAATTTCGGAGAAACATGAATTGTAGTCTGGTTTCCCCGGATACATAAAGTGCACTGAGCGATATCTTAAATTATGTTTACCCGCTCTTACTCCCGGGAATCGTATACTTACTTGACCGCGATCTTGTGTTCCAGTAAAGTCCAGAGAAAGTCAAGGGTTCGCTGAGAAGATACGGTTCATACGAGAAATTATTAATTTCCTTTGTTCTCTCTAATCTGCTAAACGTACATCTACAACAGCTTTTCCGTGAACTAAATGTAAGGAATTTTGCAAATGCAAATAAGCAATTATGAGAGAATTGCATTTAAAAAATTGTGAATATGATTATTTAAATCTTATCCTGCACTTGTCGTTTAAAGCATTTTAATGAATTAATTTCATCAAGTGCGCGCAGTTGTATACATATAGGTAAATACATACGTAGTTCACATGCGAGTAAGAACAGGTTCTAATCTCTGGAACCATTCCGAGAAGCTCTGTTCCTTCGTTTCTCCTTTCCCTCCAACTCTTCTTCCCTGGCTTCTTTGTTCGTTGCTACGGGCGTAACCCTTTATTTATTTATTTGCTTTTTGTTTCCTTCGACGGGATACTTCTGCCGTATCGGCACTCTTTATTATAAAGCCCTCCCTTCCGCTTTCGATTCTCCCTTGTCGGCTGCAACACGCCTGCAATCTTTGCTCCGTTTCGTTTTTCTCGTACGACACATGTCTTTAGTCATTACTTATGCATTACTAAGACGTCAAAATAATACTTTTTTATTATTACAATATGTAGTTTTATATAACTTTTTTTCCTTAATCCATGCATATATACATATATAATATGTAGGATATCTTGGAAAGTGAAAACGAAGAGAAACCAGAGGTAATGATGACATAATAGTTTGTTTTTATTGATTCTTCATTGCATATTTAATATTTATCTACACGGGCTACCTGTTCATCCAGTGCTCTCATCAATAAGTCCTTCGTTTCTTGAAAAATTTGTCCACACAAGAAATATTTCGAATTCTGTCGAAAAAGTGAAAATTAGAAACATGTTCTCATCGACGCGTTCGAATGTTATCTTCGTTTCTGGTCTCTGTTTCCCATCAACGCGCTGGCTTTTCTATCGTCTAAGGTCGTCTCCCTTCCGTTCGTGCTGCAAATGTACTTCTGAGGTTGTTGCCTGCGCCATGGAATGCAGACGGGGAGACTCACAAAACCACCATCCTCGTATATCTCGTTCCCTTCCCCTTCGCGGAGTTTTCCTTTTGGATCTTTTGCTCGCGTGTTCCACCTCTATGACCATTTACGCGTGTATCGGAGCTGGTTTTTGGCGGTTCTCTGCCCAATGATGTTCAGGTAATGCAATGTTTTACTCTATTGCATTATTTTTCTTTCGCATTTTTCTCATTTAATTGTCTTTAATTCTATAAAACTGGTTACCATTGTGACATAAAATTATCATACGTAATTTTCTGTAATATACTTATAGACGATTTTTCAATAAAGTAAAGTTGCGAATTGTTAAGTAAAATTATCCATTTCAAAGTGATTCTTAATTTATGACAGGATTAATCACATAGGTTGGATCTTGGGACCAATTTAGTTTAATTTCTCGTAATTCTTGAATTTCGTTTAAAGATAAATCAAAGATTATTGTTTTAATTTCAATAAAAACTGAGTATCACATATTACCATCTAATCACAGGAACGTGTGTGATAACGTCAATGTATCACGTACAAATGAATTCCTACAGATTGAAGAACTTGGGTATGTACACACGTAGTAACGATGCGTGTTTAACATAAAGGAAACAAAAACTGAAAAAGGGGAATTTCGCGATGCTGAATCTGATAGGTAGGTAGGTGATAAGACATTGATAGTGTTCCCCGCATGTAGTCTCCGACCTAAGTCCCTTTCATTTTGATATAATTTATTGGGTCATTCTTCTGATAAGAGTTCGTTATCGATCATAATGCGACTAGATAGCTCGATATACGTATAAGCGTTGTAACGATAAGGGTAGTGGAAATTTTTCAACTATTGTATTATAATATGCCTCCGTTATTGGATTTTCTCTTTTCGAATCGTCTTGAAATCGAGTGACACTTACTGTCAACGTATTCAATATAGTACATACATATGTATACGCCACAAGAAACGTCAAGAAGCAGACATAAAAAAAGGTGCACGTTATGAACTTATGAATGACATTATAATTGTACACGTACAACTATAAAAAAAAACTAATTATAATTATTTTACGATATACACATAAAGGAACTAATCATAAGAAAAATGCAATAAGAATTAGTAATTCGTCAAGGCTAGGTTTACACAGAAAGAAAAACGTCAGATACTATCACACGTGTAGCTATGCTGCACTTCGTAAAGCGCAACAGTGACGTAATGCTAATATGTATACGATTATCTAGATAATGGCGTGATTAAAACGTCACGGAGAGGTGGCATAATCTCTAACCGTGGTCGTCAGGTTCATCAACATTCTCGTGTTTCACATTTGTCTGACCACACACGTGCTTCTCGTCCGCAAGGTGGGTGAATCGTTCCTGGCGAATACGAATCATTAGTTTTAAAATGTCGCGAATCTTGTACGGTTTGCAGGTGCCGTAAAAAATAATCGTGAAAAATCAACGAAAGCTAAAAATACGCTTTGAAGACTAAAATAGGAGTTATTGAATCTACCAAAACGACATTGTAGCTATATGTATATGTATTACAAAATTGACAGGCAGTCATTATCGAAGTCAATTTTTATCGATGCAAATTTTATCGACCCATCCTAACCACTGTCTATTACGCTCATCTTCATCTGAACGAGATTTTTTTAAATTACGAAAATTTAAATAATTATTCTACATGATCCCTGTGAATGTTTTTAACGACTCTAGCCTGACCAGTTTGTAAAAACATTTTTTTGTTCGTCGTCGATTCTTTACTTTAACGTTTGTTGAATTTCAGGTTTGTAATCAAATGCAACTCTTAAATTGAAACTCCAGGACTTTATTAAACGCCATATCTGTGCTCGCAAGTACATATTCCGGTAATCTGGCCGTTTGTCCTTATAAGTAGTTGGTATGAGTAATCGAGAGTTAATGTTCAAAACAGAGTAGGAACAAGAATATTAGAGACAGAATATATAAATAGAGACGCAGGCTTGAAATGAATAATGATATTTTTCGCTAAATAAATTTACGATGTTCATCGCTGAGTTAACTATATCAATAGTGATGAGTTAATTTGTCATTCAACATATTAACATCTTTCCATTTCGTCTTGAGCACCCGGAGAATGTCAGATGTCAGTTTTTGTTGGCACCAATTATGATAGTGCAGTATCTTTTGTACGTGTTACGTGCGCAACAAATGTTCTCGATAACCATTTAATAAGTTGTATGTAAATATTATTATTCTGATTACTTTTAATCGATATTAGCTTATGTTCGTAACGTTCGTACGTAAATGTATATTTAATCTGAGCCAGACATGAAGCTATCGAAGACAATTTTTGTAATATGATCAAGAACACAAAATCTACACATTAGAATTCGTATCAAATATGATAATGATGCTTATTTTTAGATCGACTTTGATTTTTGAATGTGACTCGTATCACGAGAATTAACAATGATAATGGCGAAAGATAACATTTTTTGTTATGAGCATAAATGTGTGCCTTTCAATTCAAGGCACAAATAATCGAAATAAAAATAATATAAAAATGACTTAAGTCTTAAAATACGGTCTCCTCATACGTAGTTACGATGAGAAAGAAAGCAGGTCAAGAATCATAGTTCAATGAAATTAACGCGGCGTTTGTGATAATTGCTTAGACGGCGTTAGACCAGATTGCGATTAAGACGCAAGGGACTCTCAGTGTTGTGTCAATGAACTGATAAATGAAGAAGAATAAAAGGAGGAGTTCTGAAATCGATTCTACACCCATCTCACGCGCTGACCTCTCAATGAGGAATCGTTAACCTTGTTTCAACGACAAGTGCAAATGCTCAGGGACAACCGATTCTCGTACGACCTTGACGAATCGCATAATCAAATGGCGATATCTACCTGCAAGAGCGAGTTGGAAAATAAGTTGCGTAAAATTGCTGATGTTTTTAGAGATGTATATTGCGCTTGTGTAGTGCGAAACAGTAGCGTGAAATATGGGGAAGATATCTGTTGTGATAACATAAGTTTTTGCAATGCAAAAACATTTAAGACGTTTCATAAAATCGTGCTACTTAATTACTGAACCGGAAAATAGCTTATTTCAGTATTATTAAAGCAACGCAGTAACTTTAAACTTTCCATCGTACGCTGACCGTCACGATCAATAATCGTGAAAATTAACTTTGAAACCTGTAGATTAGACGTTGCGCTGTCACCGTAAAAACTGACGTCACGGATTTCATTCGATTTTTCAATTTCACGGTGTTCCGATCATAAGAGCTTGCCTACGCACTCTCGTCATTGACGTTGAAGAAACGTCAGTGGGAGCCTCTTGCTTTTCCCTTTATCCTTAAGGTTCATTCCGCTCGATGAGATTCGCTCGATTTATTTTCTCTTTCATTCATCTACGGTGTCCTTAATGAAGTTTTATTTTTGTATTTAATGGATGTGAACGCAAAATGTGTGACACGTTACGGTCAAACATTTTCATACAATTTTTATTTCATATTTTTGTACTGTATTATAAAAATATATTTTAAGTAGCTCATATCGTTCTTAGAAATTCGTATTCCCGGAAGAAACCTTAAATATAATCGATTACAAACTGGCGGAAAACATTCGATTGTAAATTCAAATAATCTTCTTCGGGGCTATAAATTATTCATTTTTACCGCTGCTATTAATGTAACTGTCCGTTGAATAAGACAAATATCCATTCATTCTAAATTATTTATTAGCATTTTTTACATAAAACTGAATGAAATTTCTGTATTTCGAGACGTTCATTATTTTACCTATACTATTCTTGTACAAGAAAAATTATTTTGTTCTACCGTGCAATTTAACAACCGAGTACTTTTTCTTGACGCGTTCGGGAACGAAGAGAACAGGAATTATTCTCGGAAGCGTCAACAATGATGTCTAAATTTATCTTATATTAAAATGCTGCAATTATATACATATGCAAACGTACACGATGTTCTAACTTAACAGAGATCAGAGAAATTCTTGAGAGAACTTTTGAGGTAACTCAACGAACTGAACGTACAAAACATCTACTATGTACTGTAATTACATCGCATACTTCGTTGGTCATTACATGCAAGTTCTTCTGTGCAGTGCCATCATCTGTGAATAAATACACAATTTCATTTGTGAAGCTGGTGTTACACGATTAATGCATTCGCGCTAACACGGTGTTGAGCAATGCGGTTAAGAAACTTATAGCTGGAATAGATGTGGGAAGTACTCTTGCTCGCTTTTATGTGATTAAAATCACTGTCATAGGTGTGCTGTTGGTCTATGGCAACAGGAAACAGTTACAATTTTTTGACGCCTCGCTGCCTTTTGCGTTCTATTTCTGTTACTATTTTCCGAGAATAATATCCATGTTTTACATTTAACATTGCCATGTAATAGCTACTTAATCGTATCATTATCTTTTTCTTTCTATTTCACATATGGCGTAGCATTTCCGCTCTATCATCGCATTTGAACATAAATTTCAATTGCAATGACGAAATCGTTTAGTGCGCAGTATCGTGGTAACGTGATAAAGAACCAATTCAATATTTCTTGTCTTGAACTCAAATTAATTGCCGTACGATAATTTGTAGCGATTGACTCGCGAACGAATTTTGCTAATAATGAAGCCTGCTACTTCTCGAAGGGGCAATGTCGTTTTTCTCCTGAGCTCTCCACGAGCGATCGGTTCGAGTTCGGGTCCCAGTCTGATTGATTAACGTCACTATTCGAGTTCTCGAAGACCAGCTCGAACTGGCTTCACTTAAGAACCGAGCTGGACCAAGACTACTCGATATTTTGTCCCGTACTTACGCACACGTGCACAATTTTATTATTCGCAACGCTGTTTAGAGAACCAACGGCGAATGACTTTTATTAGCTTGACCCCATTCAGGCCACGAGTGGACGAACTTACTTCGAAGTTAGTATAATTTTTCTAACAAGCATGTTGAATCATTTCGATAACTTATCATCTTAGCGGTCATCGTACAAGAATCAAAGTAACATGTTCAAAACTTAATGCGGAAATTGATTTATGGAGTTTGAAGCATGTTTTGGAAGCACGAGAACACAGGATGAACTGCGATGTATTTACTGGATCGATTATGCAAATTACGAAAAGAAATATGTAGTGATTATTATTTATAGTTTGGAGTTCGTCTAGATGGCTCTCTATGTGATTCACTCGCACGGTGATTCGATAAAAACGTCGATCACGATCCCTGATCGACCTCGAGTTGTGCATTTTAGTTAGGGATGTATTGGCTATACAGTCAATCCCAAAAGTTAATGTACTTTAGAAAAACGTATTTTCTATAATTAAAAAGAAATCAGATGTCGGAAGAACAATGCTAA
>NW_017176727.1:694204-712282 GCF_001652005.2 Ceratina calcarata | reverse complement strand
ATATTTAACGAGTTACGTATGATTATTTGGCATTTTATTGATGTTGACAAAATCCGACCATCCCAGCGTCGAAACGGCGAACTTTTGGCAAAAAATTTCATTTTTCCTTAATTACTCCTAAACCGTTGAATCTACGGGAAAATTGTATACGATTTTTCTTGTAGAGGACGACGAAATCTACAATTTCCGTGTAAAAACTTTTCGCTAGCATTAATATTTAACGAGTTATTGACGAAAAACGAAAAAACATGAGGGGTAGGACAGGTATGTACAGATGAATACATTTATTCTACGTACATAATGAACGCCATTTCGTAAATGAGGATGCCTGTTATCAAATCTTGAACACAAAGTCGCCGGCATGGGTTAGCGTCACGAGTCACGAGACTATCAGCATCCACATGATGTTATCGTACGTTAATACGAATAGTGAATAATTACATCACGTTATCTCACTTGAGACTGCCGTGAACTACGAAATTTATTTGCATTTCATGCTTGAATAGCAAGCGAACGAGCATGTGATATTTGCGTTCAAATTACGCGAATCCTGTTGCGGAGTTCCATTCGATGAGTTATGGTTCTCCGGAAAACCAATTCCCTCCAAACATTTTCAAGTTTTACTTACATCAGCCATATGCACCAAGTTCTGAGTATCTATCTTATTGCGCCGTGCAATGTATAATCAACTTCCCGGCACACATTTTACACATTTTGAGCAACTATGATCCTTGACCAATTGTTTAAGTAATTTCTGTTAGCTTTAAATAATGTATTAGGTATCTCGCTTATATAAGTTTATAAAATCTTCAGCACGTAACTTTTGAGTTGTCGGATTCAATAATTTCACCGCTCGATTGCGATTTCCGTGTGACGTACATCCCTTTTCGCATAAAATTATCAAAAATAAAAGAGATTGACGTCAATGATGCGTAACGCGCGTTAAAAATCTTGAGATAATGCGATTGCTGTTTCACACTGTATTGTTTAAACAATTGCTTCGTGACAGCGATAACAATACCAATGAACGCAACAAATTAAACAGAGAATAAGCTAATTACTCTTAAGAAAGAACAACAAGGAAGCAGGTGCTTTTCACACCTTGAAAATTACGTAATAATTTCGGCGTTGTGTGATAGCAGCTGGAAAATTTATAGGTAAATGTGAAGTAGAAGCCAGATACGTTTGATACATCAGACGAAAATTAACTAAATACAAATTAAATGATAATAAAAGTATCTCTAGTGATTTCATCTCTGTTATCTTATTAAAGTAATTAATGTCTGGTGATAACGAATTTATAATTCATGAGATGATCTATTAATTATTGATTGTTTCACGCTGCTTGAACGCACAATGAATTTTACGAGAATTGTCAAAAAGTAAAAAGTGGAAAATTTTAATAGTGACTAGAATGTGTTCCATTTTTGTAGGCCAGACTTTATACTACTACTACTTTTATAGCACGCGATTCACAACACTAGCTTATTAAACCGATTCAACCTTTAATCTTTATTGTATTCTCGTCGATACTTGATTTACTACAATTGCGAAACAAGGATAGTTCGCACTTGTGTTACGAACACTATTCACGTGAGAGATCATTCGATTGGAATCTTTTCTAGAAAAATACTCAACAGCTAATTATATCATGTAATTGCATCGTTAATAACTCGATTGACGATTTCTCGCCACGTTCATCCTCGTCGCATAATAAAAACTATTAGTAGCATGGTAGGTTCGATATGATAGACTCGCGCAAATCAAGAATTAAGAATACTTGATTCACCTTCGTCGTAAACAAGATATTAGATGCGTATTAGTGGTTTTTGCGTGTACACATATATTATGTTTGCGTTGTTCTAGAAATTTACATAAGTCAGTAACCCAGCGTTAGCGTGACGCAAACATTTCTCAAACAGTTATCAATTAATTGCTCGATTACATATGACGCACTGGACAAGATGTTTATTATTATTATGTTCCAGGTTGTTCTGCATTGCGTTTACTCTTATAAATGCAAACGTAGAATATTATGAAACAGAAATGACCTCTTTAAACGATATGTACGGCGCGGTTGCATATTATTGATTTCATTGTGCTATTCGTAGACGATTTATTTAGAAACCGATCTTTACAAAACTTGTAACTACAAAATGCGTTCTCGTTCCGTACTATCCATCACTGGACTTCCACGCGTAGAAATTGGCACGTGTTGAACTCGTAATCCGGAGCAGTCGATTCCACGTGCGCGCGATTTACCCGTCGACCTTCGCGTATATAATCCCGAAATGTGTGCACAGTAACTACAAATTGCTCGTACACGTGCGCCTGTTTCCCCGTCCGGTCACCTACGTATGCTCCTACCTATATCATAATCGTCAGTACCACTCCTTCCCAGACGTCTTGGAACGAATTCTACATAAACAGCCAGCCGCAACCCTCGCAGGAATTCCTCGCGAGATGAGAGACGGAATTACCCGCACGACTCGATTGAACCTTTACCCTTTCGAAGACGCGTGTTGCGCGTCTCGCAGGCTGAAATCTGTGTCAGTGAGAGTGTCGCGTAGGTGAAAAAGTCACGAATTCCGAGAACATCAATGGGGAAAGCTTTCATTCATGCCCAAGAGCTATTCTTGGATGTATGAAAATATGTTTTATATGGTTGTTCGCGAGAGATCAAGATAGGCAGGTAACGCATGCTAAACGTGCCAAAGTTAGACCAAGAAACGAAGCACGATTTAAAGTTCAAACGTAGGCACCTGAAACGGCTATAAGTTTCTCGAATTTCAAAAACATGTTTTCACGTTGGCTGGTTCGTTAACGCGTATTTCGAAACTTTTTCAGTAAAATTCTGTAGGTAAAAGGTGGAAAATGTGTTTGTTGCAGTAATGGGTCAGAATAGGTCAGGATAGGAAGTATACATACAACAATGGTGCTAAAATTAGACCACGAAACGGGCAACGGCTGCAATTTCAAGTGTGGGCGTGCTTGAAACGATATTTGTTAACGATTCGTCGATTTTAGAAATATTTTTGAAAGCTTTGTCATTTCGTCCGTAACCTGGGGAAGAGAGGAGTTCTCTCTAATAGGAATATTTTATCGTTAAATTTTCTCTGATTCAATAAAATTAAATACGCTTTAAAATTCAATAAAATGTTCCCCGGCTTACAACCCACGAAGCGCATGGACTTTCAGTGATGGTAAACGCCCACGATTTCGCTCGAATTGCTCGCTGTTCATTTCAATACCCGTCAGAGATATGTCACTGATTGTGAATCGGATCGAATTAAATCCGTGGAGTTCTTGCTTTATGCACATTAACCAATGTGGAAGCTACGTATATTACAATTTGCATTATGCATTGCATACCTGCTATACGTGCGGTCAGAAGTGATTCGTCGTTCCGCGAAAGATTCGTGCATGGATCATTGGTAACAAGGCGATCTGTCTTTGGCAATCTGCACAGGTATAAATAAGTCAGGCATTTAGTTTTGAGGTTTAACTTTAGCGGATTGTATCATCTGATTTTCCGTCTAGTCACTCTGCGAAATATAATATTAAAACTGAAATCACTGCTATAACTTCGGAACTCGTAGTATAAAGGTAATATTTGAATGATAACGTGGACGACTTTTCCGATAGACACTTCACATTCGGGCGAAATAATAAATCGATACGTGTTTTATACAAGGATGAAATCCAGCAAAGTAAAAACATGAATTCATAGCTTTATGGTATTAATGGACGTGGCTTTGAAGATAACGCAGTTACGCAGATAATTAGCTATTCCAACATTATCTTTAAGTTTTTAACGAGGTAAAAGTGACTGGTGTACTCTGAACTTTCCTGTTCGTCCCTATTAACGAGGCTAGTCAAATGAAAAATGAGCACAATTTATGTTAGTTAATTATGTTAGTATTTCCTCGTTGGTGAACATTATTTCATTCTAAAAAGGCGAGAATACACAGGCTACACGTTCTGCAGTTTTTCATTCTTCCGTAGCGGTTAGTATTCTCTCAGCCTTTTTGGTACCTGAGGCGTACAATGATCTGTTCTCGGAACTTTGACCCATCTCAAAAATTGCTTTCAATATCATTCTTCGAGGAAAGTGTGACCGTGAGAAATCGACACTTGCAACGTCCGTTTTTGAATTCTGAAGCCGGATAAATTCGCTAAATTCTGTTCATTTCAGTACGAATTTCAATTTATATTTTATAAAAATACGATATTTCGTTATGCTTCTCGGAATAGAATTAAGTAGATTAATAGAAGAGGAAATCGACGTTCGATTCATAGAAATAATTTAAGGATGCTGAGAATTCTCAATATTTACATTGAAAACATGGGAAATTATTATTTGTGTTGGAAATGATGGCGCCTCGAGATAGAACAATTTTCGTACCGTCTTTGCAATGAGCACACATGCAAACGCAAATACTGCCCTCCGTTTTGTTTAATTAAAACTTAATTTGTAACAAAGGACGATTGATTATTAATATGGATTTTCTCGTAAAATATTAACATGTGTAAAAGAAAAAACTAATTATTGAAGGTGAGAAAAGTAAAGAACATTTTTATTTTACGTTACAAGTCTCACGAACGAACGACACGTTTTCCTCTTTTCTTGTTCGTTTATTCGAACGTGAAGGCAGCATGAAAGACGACAGAAAATCAATGGATAACCGATTGAACTGAGAATCTCTGTCCGGTCTAATATGTAAAGGTGGCTTGACGTATGCCCGCATTATAAATGCAACACCGAGGGCGGTGACATTTTAACGTTAAAGATAAGCCATGTAGTATGCTTCTTTTTTCCGCATAATTTGGCAGGGTGTGTATGTTACCTACACATGTGACAGCCGCCTTTCATTTCCTGGGGTTCTTGCATCCTGCTGCGTAGGTGATCCACCGGTGTCCAGTTGCATAGTTTCTCCGCACGCAAATGTATACCTGTGAAAATTCTTCCGATACTAATTACACGGATGTCTTCCGGTGTTGTTAATGTAATTGTTCATACGGAGTATACAAATCAAACAAAAATTCGTATGGTCGAAGATTAGAAAGTTCGGTTAGTCGAGAAACTCCAACTGCTTAAGCAAGAAAATATATGTATACACAATTGTTTTGTCCACTATCACCTATACAATTTATAATTATATATGTGTATTCTAACAATTCTGTTAAACTGTTAGATAAACAAAAAGACTTATGCATTATTTATGAGATGATCTAATAATACTTTCCTATGAACAAACACAGGTCGACTTTCTAAGTGCAACCATTAATAACTTTACTTCTTACAATTAGATATGTAAATTCCATTCACAGAGTTTTGTGATCGACTGTACACAGATTAAAATTGTGAGACACGAAAATTAACAGAAAAAACTTGGCTGCATTACGTAGAAATATGGGGCCGAGTCCGTAGAATCCAGACCCGATAAGATTCGTTATCGTACTGTAGGTTCATTATTTATTTATCAACATGTGCCAGTACACGCCGGCGCCACGCACGGAGAATCCCTGCCTGGCTGTCGTACGCACACGATTACATGGCAATACACGCAGTGAGTTCATTCGTATACGTACGAAGGAATGTACTTGGTTGCGCAGATGGGGTTTTGTGCCTCGGTTTTCCACCTTCCCCACCACCGTCGCCGACGATCGGCACGCCGCCTAACCCATACCGCGGTTATAAAAGGACGATTCGTGACCGTGGGCACCTTCAGTCAGACTCGAAACATTGTAGTGGGTTATTTGTTTGGCTCGATCAGCTCAAATATTTCTATCTACGATTCTAACTTGCTGAAGCCGTTCGATTTCGTCAAGATTCGACGTTTCGCTAATCGTAAATATTCTCCTATCCCGACAAAGTTTGGAAACTAAAAGTGAAAGACAGTGCTCATCCATTGTGCTAGTCTGCCGTCCAGTTTTCCGAACGATAAACAAATTCCTGCGAAATGTAAGTAAAGAAATACTTGCAATCTTCTTTTTCAGAGGCGAGCGCGTACGGATAACAAATCTCGCGTTACATTTTGTGTCAGGAACAGTGTTCAAGAAAATCTCTGGAAAACTAAATTTTGAGTGATATCCGCGATGTTTGTTACGGAGTAATTTCCGAGATTTGTGTTGGGAACGTCGCGCTCGCCCATGCTTTCACCATGCCTTCCCCTTCGCAAAGCTACTGTATGCACAGTGAAATTCTGTTTTCATGTTGTATGTGCTCGCGACGCAATTTGTTCGTAGAGTTTCGCTTTCGAGAGTCGTAACGGTAGTTACAGGTAACAGAAAGAAAAAAACCAGAAACGGGTTGGTTGAAGTTAACACACGCGTACGAAGCGAAGAAGCGGAGCGTGGGAATCAATACTCTCGACATCGTCGAGTCGCGTGACTAACTTCACATTGCTTCTTCCTTCGGACGCTCAACGGTTACACTGGCTGATCGAAGTTTTTAACCGAATCATAGCTTTTGAAATATACTTCGGTGAACGTTTCTGTAAGCGAAGTCAAGAGTTCAATTGCGTAGGAAGAGGCCTACCTGATAGAAACCAGATGCCCGAAACCGGGCCACATTGTTTGGGCCAGGCCGATAAGGCCACAACGTATTTCCACCCCTTAAAAAGGATGCTGGAAAAGCGACGAGTCGAAGCAGCATAGTTCCTTGCGAGCGTCCGAACGTGCAACAGCGTACAAGTTGTATTTGAAATGAAGAGTACTTGTTAATTTTGTAACGATTAGCAATTAGTAAATGTGTCGAGTTTTGGATAATTAATTTTGGATAGTTAATTCGAAAGTTTGAAATGCTTACGTTTTGGTCGACGAACGGGCACTGGCACACGAAAGCCTCATTGTCAGGGAGCGGTTAATTTCGCGATAACGTTGTCGATGGGCGACGAACGAGGTCATACCTCGACGTTTGTGCTCGGACCGTTTATTTGTGTAGTAAAGGCTCGTTGGAAACCCGTTACGCCAATCATGAGACGATGGCGAATTCCAGAGGCGGAATTTTAATTTCTCAATCCTGTTAAACGCTCCAACGCATTCCTACCCGTCTCGCTCACGCGAGTCGCCTGCGAACAATTTTACGGACGTGTAAAATATACTGTTAATCTCAAGAGGACTAACTCTTCCATGAAATCGGTTGTTGGATTTGACCCAGAATCCAATGATAAATCTTCGTTTCTCATTGATCAATGATTTGTTCAGAATATTACTGGTGCTGAGTAATTTTCAAGAGTTTAATAGCATTTACTTAATCGTATAAATTTTAACACCTTTTAAACGAGAAAATTTCAACTTTCACATTTATAATTTAGGACGTATTTTGTATTAAAAATTTCTCATTTAATGAACTAAATGTAAATACACTAATTAAAATCGTGCTTCAAATTCATTGGCATGATTCAATATAATTTCTGCTCATTACTTCACATTCAACCTGTTCCACTTTGAATTTTGTGAAGGTCACGCAGTCAGATTTGTTACCGTAAAGCACTTAAGTACATGCCGTACTTTATGGTATAATTGAGTTTGCCGTTTTCACTTTGATGAATGTTTGCGAAGTTCGTGGTTCACGTTTCGCTAATTTCTTGCAAAAGACGCGTAATAACCCTCTGTCGTGAAACTTTCGTTTCTCTTATCCTGATTTCTTAGTTACATTTAGTTTCAGTTAACTGAGATAGGGAATGGCGCCTGTTTCCTGCATCGCTCGATTATTATGCAACCGAAGGTCCTTGCAATGTCGCTGCGGTTCAAACATCGCAATTACGTAAAGTCCCTGGAACGTAGCTCGCATTATTTTCTGGTCACGCGAATGATGTCGATATTTAATGTTTCACATAATCGTTATTTGTATATACATAATCAGCATTCGGTCACGAAATCCTGATCTAATAATTTATATTTCCTTTGTACAATAAATAATTTTTTCTTCTGTAAAAAGTTGTCTGATTAATACTTTTATCTATCGAACCAAACAAAAATCCTTAGAATTAATTAAACGTTCAGATCAAGTAATATAAAATACTACAAACAATACATGTTTCATTGTTGTTTTCTGATGGAAATATTTCCGCAGTCTATAATGCAACAGAGAAATTTCACTTGTGTGATACAAGTAAAACTGTGAAAATTCCATAGGAGTAAAATCAAATTTCGCGTATTTCCGTTCCGCGTTCCGCAGTTGAGGTCGACCTGATTCCGCATTCGCTCTGTAGCCACGCATCCGCGTGGGAGTTTAGCTAGAATAGACGACGAGGTCGATCGATATCTCGAATTCAGCCTCCCTCTCCCTCCATCTCAGGGGATTCACGACCTCGAGGGTTGTTGGCCTCGATTTAACCCCTTGGGCAATTACTAACATATTATGGTGTGCCTATGTATAGGCAAGCGGCAATTGAAATAACGCAACGTGAATCAATGAATTAAAAAAATAGAATTAGCCGAATCGTCCCTTCTACAATTATGTGAGACTGATAAATTTTGTAGAACATGGTAATGGACATCGGCCTGTATTTGTCACATACAAACACTCTACATATGTAGTTCTGACCGTAAGCGGTCATCGCGTGAACTCGAAATACGTACGTGCACTGGAATTGGAGATGAATGCGAATTCGGATCGCTTAATATAAATGCACGCTGTCTCACAAAGGTTAGACGTAAATATCAGCCACTTGCAAATGTCAGTAAAATCCAATATGCATTGTTACAATGCATGAAGAACGAATTCAACGAAGGCTTATCATGATGCGAATCATTGTTCTTGGACGTTTCATAATACGAATTAATTCAATGAAACTAAAATAGAATATAAGAAATCATACAGACCATTAAAGTAGTTACATAAACTTAACGTTCAGAATATATTTAATAATAAGCATGCTATACTATTTTTATATTATCCTGAAGAAGATATCTGTTCTCCCTAAGTTTAACACTACTCAGTCTGAAGATATATTTGCTACTGCATCAAAAGTAGAGTTTATTGTCGAAATAGTTATCCAAACGGAACTAGGAATTTACGTAACGTCCTTTCTCTTATTTCTGTTTCACCAAAATAGTACAGCCTCTAGATACTTTAGAATTTCCGACATTCATTGTTAGAAATAGAGTCGCGTCTAGTTTCGGAAAACGCAGCCGAAGTTCGAATGTGCATATAGGACGGTTCAGTAGCCGCATAGTCACGGTGTGTCTGCTACTTGCATGCTCCTTTCTTAAGACTCGCCTATTCTGGTCCACCGACAAAATGAAAATAAGGAATCACGTGGAGAGCGGTGCCGCTGCTGTACTACCGTCTCGGGAGGTTTGCCAGCAGTTCGCCAACCCGTTTTCCTCGTAAACTAACGCCCCGAAACAGGCGAAAGCATCCCGAGGCTAATCTTGGAGGCTCGTTTACGCTAACGTGTCGGATTTTTATTCGTTGCGATCCCTTAAACAGCAACCGGACTACTGCCATACCTTTTGAATATTCAGCCTCCGATTGGCGAGACTATACGGAAACAGTTTTAGAGCATTTTTATTCGACTCACACGATGCTTCAAAATCGAGTTTATGAGACTGCAGCTTAAAAATCGCTGCTCGTTGTGAAATTTATTTTGGTTGCTGATCTGAGTATTATGCAGGATGTAGGAAAGAGAAGATCAAACTCCGCTTACATTCAATGACATCCTTCATGCGTAACACGTCAGCATGTTCAATCACTCTCTATGCTATAAACAACAGTCTTTACACTCTTTACTACGTCATCGTACGTATCCATCACGTCATAACCACGTTCCATTGAAAATTTTAGAAGTAATTAAGCTTCTCGTACGGGATCACTTCAACCGAACATCGCCTATTGATAATCGATTAGCTTTGTGGTCAAGTTAAGTTCGATACAGTTCTGTCACGTGTGGTATATACTCATGATACTGATTAAAACGTACTACATACTAATTCAAACTTCTTACTTGATTATTGATGTTACAAAAATTGTAACATGTACTGCTTTGTGAACGCACGTTCTATACATCATGTATAAAAGGCAATTGTATCGATTCAGGTGAATCTACAATTAAAAATATACCACGCACGGTACGGCTATAGTAAGAAAATAAGGGATGGTCTTCTGTTTGGAACTTCGCGTTAAAAATAATCCGGCTATATTTTTAGAGTCGCCTAGTTACGATTGTATTACTAATGCATTTGGTAGCAGTGCCAGGTGAAAATATCTCTTATTGACTTCTCTCTTCGATCTCTTTTTAATTAGCTAGCATTACCCTTTCAGTTCGATCTGCAATCGTTCAAGAACGCGTGATGCAAATAGAATATTTCTAATTATATGTATACGTACTTTTTACAATCATAAATATGCAGTACCTTTATTTTCATCATGATTTCATTATGATGATAAAAAAATCGCTATAAAACTGACGAATTCTTTCCACGTGAAATTTACTCAGTCACTTCGAAATGCAGTAGATGTTTCATGGATGCGAATGGATAGCGCATGAAATTCAGGTTCATTGATCGTGTACAGAACATGTACACAAAAATAGTATTTGAGGATGAAAATTAGGTTGTTAATAGATAGATGCATCTATTTTAAAGCCAATTTCATTGTTCTCGGCTAGATTTGGTTGTGTAAATTCAATCGCGGCCCGATTCTATTTTCCTCCCTCTATTTTAGGCAGAAAGCGAAATTGTACTCGTTGCGTAACGTTTCATGCCACCGTAGCAATCATGTTTTATGGTACCGCTGCTATTAACGTGGGAATTCGATGAATAAATAAATGTCTTGTTTACCCCTTCCTCATCTTTGTTTTCTTTTTCATTATTAACGAAGTTCTATTGTGTTAGAGCCTTGTGCTACATACCAACAAATTGAAGCGAACTAAAAACTCGAATCTAACTTTAAACGTGCACTTCTTTCTCTTGATAAATTTGACGCGTTCGTTATCATTTTTGAAGAAACAATTCGTCGATTCAGGAAAGGACAGTTTAGAGAAAAATGCTCCAACTAACTATAACGTAACAGCGAAACGATTTCATTGTGATGATCTTCCTAAAAGCAACATCGGTTGTCTGTGCAATCAGAAAGTGAAGAATGTGCAAACATTCGTATGAGTCAATGTGCGCGCGCGTGTTTGCCGTGCGAATACAATAAGAAAGTTCACTACAGCAAACAACGATGACGTCAAAAAGAAATATTTATCGGTTCTTCCCAACGTAGTGTTCCTTCGTTGTTAAGCCGATCGCGGGCATGTATGTATGTATGTACATGTATTATGAAATAAAGCGTATCGTTACGGATCTGCCGAACGTGCCGTCATTAACAATCGTTGCAAACTGCGCGATTATGTTTCGCGTCCCTTTCTGCATCTCTTCTCGTCGCGAACAGAATCATTTAATCGGTGTCATAAAATTAATATTGTCAATAACAGTTATTAACGTGTATCTAACAATTACTTGTTTACGGCTTAATTTACATGTGTTGACTAGACATTACTAATCGTATCTTTACAATAGCCTTTCCGGCGATACGCGATAGTTTTGTAACACTTGTGCAATACTTCGAACAACTAAACTTTTTAGGAATAATGGTTGACGATGATATATTTTTTTATGGTTATTGTTTGTTTGATCAGCGATTTGGATCCGACGCGCGTGTACCAATTATTCTATCTTGATTCTCTCCTTTAAGAATATATCAAGGATTCTTGTGGTATTTGATAATGAAATTCACTACACACTGCCAACGTATTACTGATGAAAGCCTTGACATTAGCAGCCTTGTGTCGATACCGACAGACCTTGTTTTATAATCGTTGCTATTACCACGTACTTCCCACGTCGATTATCGGACTTTCTTGTTCAAGTCCGATGAGAAAATTTTGCACGCATCGTTCCTGGTGCATTTATTCACTCAAGTTTCAAAAATAATCGTCGCAGTGAGAAAGTAAGAAACGTTACAAAGCGGATTACACAATCTATTACGGCGTGAAAACTCGGATTGGTTAAAATAAAAGATTCAGAGCGTGTGCCTAGGTATTGGGATCGCGTTCGGCTTTCTTTTCTCGCGGAGAAAGTAAAAGTGCTCGTTCCGTGCCAAGGTGAGAGATCCACGGTGAAACTTATCGCGGATGTCCTTCGCAGTTCACGTGTGCTACATACTACCAGCTCCGTACGTTCGCCGACTATGCACGTTGAATTGAAACCTCTCCATCAGAGGATTTCCAGGGAAATCTTTCCATCGCTAACAGTAGGATAGAGCCTTTCGTTTCGTTGTTAACGCAACTCTATCCGGAGATTCCCCCCTTCCTCGTAACCTTGTTTCACCGAGACCGCTAATTAATACGTCTTGTTTTTTTCTTTCAGTCGTAACGCATCAAACTAGCAGTATGTCCGTAACTACGACTGTGCAACCAGCTACCGAGAGCCTATCTCGCCATGGGTGAGTTACTTTCTCAATTTTTTTAGTTTGGAAAATCATTTTGCCAAAGATTAATCATACGATTGATAATGTAAAATAAACGACGTTATCAAATGCATACATTGAAACGTCGTATCGATCCTTCTATTCTAATTTTTAGTGCAGCTCAAAGTAACGCGATCTGGGGCATGAGTGCTCCAAGACGTTCACGACATCGTACATCTCCAATTTAAGCACGCATCACATTCACAATCAGTAGAAACTGATACGTCTTCGAAATCTCGTGGCCTCGTTTATCCGGTCGATCTACTTTTATCGTCACCAATTCATTGGCGATATCCATTGCAAAATATCTGCTTCTTCTGATTCACAATATATACACTCGCACTTTTTACTTTGTTTCCATCCAATAAATAATGTACATGTAGATGTGCGAAGTTTGAAAGGTGAGGAACAAAGAGAAAAATCGCGAAGGCCAGTTTGCGCAATTATTATTGGTGCCCGTGTGTATGTTCGTATAAGTCGCGTTCTTTTTGCATAACTCGGACACGTGGTTAAGGCGCCAGTACTGTGGTTACGCCATTGCGCCTGAGAAACCATGAAGGACGATTTTAACAGTGGTGAGCTGTCTGATATCGTAACAGACGCCAGATTTAAACCAATATCATTGTTCTACCGTGGTTTATTTCGAGCTAGCTGCGAACTCTTGCTATATAACTTAGCATGAATCGTTCCTCGTCCATCTATGCAAAAGCATCTGATTGTGAGGAGCGAGTATGTATTTTGGAACCCTCTACAAAAGAGACTCACTTGAATTCATATAATCTAATAAAAGTAGAACGACAGATCGGAGAAGCACTTGTAGATAATTGATAATTCTTTTGAAAATTTTGAATGGTGCTTTCAATTCTAATTGTCCTTTTCAACGGATCTTGTCATACACTGACTGCATTTCTTAGGATCGTTTGTAATATCTGAGCTGTGCGAAGCTTACGGTAATCGTAAAATAAGTAAAACTTCTTTTTTTGGACTAATGCCAATTTTTGTAATTTCACGAGACGCATAGAATTATCTGAAGATACAAATTTCTACAAATAAATATAAGCGCAGATGGTAGGAATCGGTGAATTTATTACGTGGAGATTATATGAGTGCCGAGAGAGAAAACCTCGACCGGGATTCGAACCCGGATCTCTTTTACTCGTCGGGCAGCGACCGCTCTTTCGAGCAACAATTAAATTATTTAGGTCGACGGTGAATTCATTGCTTTTCAGGTCTCCGATGGGAACCGTGCCTCCCTTTCAAACAATAATTGAGCGCTTCACGATTGGCTGAAAATTGAATGGTTAATAAAGTACGGTTAGAACAGGCGAATAACAACCTTCATACATTTTCACATTACTTACATGATCACAATATTTGCTTTGACGATTTTATTTTATTCGCTGTCCGACAGACTTTGCTGCAGGACAGAGTTAAATAAATGTTATATTCTCTTGCGGTCAAATGATATCGAGTGCACAATTTGTGGAAATTAGATTTGTGGAACATTTCAGAGTATACTTCAAGTTCTTTAGTCCAGTACCCTTGTTTTCTTTCGTGGAATTTTACGGTACTGTAATCGATTCTTACAAGTTCCGCATGGCAAAAAAATTAACAACCCATTAATTGAATACTTCCGTTCTACTAGTGAACTAGCAATATTTTACTTTTTATAATTTATGCAATTTAATGGAATAAATTATTTCCTGATAACAATACCTGAAGAAGACATTAGTATTGTGTAAATATTTCTTAAAGGCTGTCATTTCTCGTGGGTAATATTTTATTGTACACTTTATTTAATGTCTTAGAGTCTTAGAACATACTTAGTCCATTATTTATGTTGTACTATTTTTAAAGCGTAATTACTTAAGTTTCCAGAACATAACAAAGTACTTTATTTTACAGTTGTAGCCTTCACTTCGAAATAATGAATATGCTCAGTTAAGTTGACCGATAATGCGATTCTTACATCCAACGCTTCATACAAGTTCATTAATTATCACCAGATCGTAACGACACGCTAATCTCATGTAAAAGTCAAAAAAGACATTATCATCGGTGGCGAGAGGTAACATGCGATATTTATTAAATGCGTTGAACTTGTTCAAAGTCTGCATTCGATATGGGGAAGAAATGACACAATTCCGTTGGTAATTGTAAACAAATTTAATTCGTGGGTTCACGGGATTAGCGCAATTAGAATTCTACGTCAAGCCGTGCAGCTTTATTGCGTCTAATTAATGTTAAACGCGAACAGGAAATTCTCGAAATTGCTGCGCAACAGAGAAAAGGGGAATCCATTTTATTCTGTGGCCTACCGCAAAGTCACGTTGTTTCCCGTTTAATGATGTGCAAACTGCGTAAGTTAATTCCATGTGCACAATGTGCAAAGGGCAGTCGGTGCTACTAGCTAGCAGCTGCGAGCGTCTTATTCGTCTACGTAACGTAATTCTTCCTTCGTCTCTTCGAATGCCGCGAATACCTATTCTAAAGAAACGCGAGGAACGTGCAGCGTACGTCATACGTTAAGAAGTTTAATGTGACTCTCGAGGCACCCGTGACGTTAAAAAAACGGAGGTAGAACAGAGAGGCATCTACGAAGTGGGAAAACAATACCGAGTGAATGCACACAATTCTTTTTATAAAGTTGTTCTAAGAGGTATCAGAAGAATTGCAGCTACGAGATTACTGCACTTGTACAAAAAGCTAGAACTCTAGAAAGAATGACCTGACTTAAGCAGATAAATGGAAGCATGAATGATAGTTGAAAGTCTTAATTTTAGTTGTAATAGAAGTAAAATTAAAGAAGCTCTTTTAAAATAAGATTACATATTTTCGGATGAGCATTACGAAATTATGAACGATTTATAGCTCCTAAAAAAAAGAAAATTATCTATCTGTTAAGTAAGCTGAAAGATAAACGTAAACGTACGCAAAAAAGTTATCGCGTGTATTTTATACGATGCTTCTGATCATTTGAATATATATATCTCGATTTTGATAAAATTGGGAGCTTGGAACATATCGAGTAAGTAACTTTCAGTATGTATGTACACATATGTATCATTGAACACGAAATTGATATTACGTAAACGATAGCTAATCGACGAGAAATATAATAATTTCTTAGTTGTCACTCGAATCACGCGTAGCGATTCATCGTATTACTTGAATTGATTTATACATATTATTGTATTATCACCTTAAAGCATTTTAAGAAGAGTGAAAGATAGAATTAGATAAATTCAAATTCGTATTCGCTAATAAAATATAACAATTGAAAATTTGCCACATGGATGACAGGACAGACTTTGTATCGCCCTTATTAAATATAATTAAGGTTTTTATTAAATAATGGGAGACAGTTACACCATGTCACAGTGTAAATTAAATTCACTTATCTTTGATCAACCACAATTTCGTGTAAGTGGTTCTCATACGCTCGTCACGTGATAATTCAAATCTATCGTACCATCGTACATACAGTTGCGACTAAAATGGTACAACTGAAAAGGCTCAATTAAGACTGTCTAACAAACAGTTTGGTAAACGTTACTTTTATTTGTTAGCAGGAAAAAAACAAAATAAATTCAATTTCAATTAGAGTATTTTTGTGTGTCAACACGGGAGAATCTTTGAAGTTTGTGAATAAGAAACATCTGAGATGATTGCACTTTTTGTTCAATGCTCTTGACTTTTGGAGTTTCGTACATGCATATGTAGGTTTGATCACGAGTGTTTTATTCAAATGAACCGTCATCTCAAATGCCGACGAACCGAACCGCGCATTCTTTACATAATATATAGACAACCGTTTTCCGGTTCTTTCCAGACTATACGGTTTTTTCTTGGGTTTTTCTATGCATGAAACGCACACATTCGAGTTTCGTCGGTAAAAGCCCGCCAGTTTACTGATTCCGAGATTTACGCGTCATTCTTTCACACAAGCGCACAACTCGCGCGAACCGCTTATTACGTGCTCTCCGTCCACGTTGTTATCACGTGAAAGGAACGTTTTTCTTCCTGATTTCCATATGTGCATGTTTTAGCATATGTATTTACGTACGTACAGCGAGTATCAAAAGTTCATTTTCTGAGGCCAACAATCGCGTGAAAATTAATCGACCATCGACTCTAAATCTGATAATGAAATTAATTATTTTAGTTTCATCGACTTATCTATCTGTGAATTGAGATCTGTTGTTCAGGTTCTTTCCCTACTAATCTAACAACGTATATACATATATGAAACTAATAACGTCTGATACATTATATGTAGAAACGCAAGTAGTTCATATGTGTTTGATCGTCTTGTATACTTCGATCAACAGTTTCGAACATGACGCATGAAGGTGTAAGAAGTAGGAGCTTTTATCTTTTGAACATGGCTTGAGCAAACAGATGTTCCGATTACCCGTTGACGTGAACGGTTATTCACAAAAAACGTGACCATTGGTGAAGGAAAAAAAAGAATAACCCCGGCCTGTCGGCTTCCGGGTTGATGAACGAAAGTATTCAAGGCTATTCTTTCAATCCGATCCGTTCTCGACTTTTTGTCGGTTCTATCGCAAAAAATTTAATTTATCTTCGGATCGGTCTGTGAATTGTTTAATCAAAGTTTCTTGATAAAATTCCTCGCTATCGACTGCGAAATATCGCGAACTCGCGTTAATAACACCGTCTCTTGGAATTTTACTGAATCAGTATTGTCTACATTCGGCTTAAGAGGCGCCGGGTATTTTTAATGATGGGGAATAACGGAAAAGATTATTTTCTCAACGAACGACGTTTCTATCCTCGTTGTGCAAGTGATTTATATTCATCGTAGACTGTGGCCGCACGTAACGATGACTAAATGAAAGAAAAATCGATTCTGGTTTTTCAACGGAACTTTTCCTACAATTACGTAAAAACGTTCGTTCGTATCAGGAATAATTTGTATTTATTACATTCGTTTGGCTACTGAAGAAAGATCGTAAGAAGATCGTTTTACAGGCAGAAACGAGTGCTTAATTATTATGATTACTTAAATCGTCTTTTAAAAATTCTTTAAGAGATAATAGAACTATAAAATAAATGTGTTTTTGGCTGACTGTTCCAAATTAGAAGTAATTAGAATTAGTACTAGAAAAACTATGCTAATATTCTAAGTAAGATGAAAAACAGTGGGCGCAGTATTAAATTTTGCCGTTCTTTTTTTGGTTGCAGGAGCAACATCTCACTGTCCTGCCATAGTTCGTGCGGGAGCGTGGACGATGGCCTCCAAGGATCTCATCCTCAGTACCAGGACACGATCCTTACAATCGAGGAACTTCGTGCTCAACTCAACTCTTGCTTTACGTACGTTTCATACCACTATTTTCATTCTTCCGTTTGTACTTCTATAATTGCCAATATTGTCTCAGACGAGCTATCCGTGATCATATCAAAAAGTTCGATAGAATTGTTATTGCTTAGTTAAAATTTATATAGCTATATCATTTTCGTGCGCACACGACAAAAGGAAGTTGATAAAAGTCTGTGCAGATGATTCAAGAGTAAAGCTATCAGAGACAATTAACCCGATTGAATCCTGTTTTACGCAGTTTTTAATACATATAATGTATGTATATGTA
>NW_017176727.1:689308-693760 GCF_001652005.2 Ceratina calcarata | reverse complement strand
ATTCTAAGTAAGATGAAAAACAGTGGGCGCAGTATTAAATTTTGCCGTTCTTTTTTTGGTTGCAGGAGCAACATCTCACTGTCCTGCCATAGTTCGTGCGGGAGCGTGGACGATGGCCTCCAAGGATCTCATCCTCAGTACCAGGACACGATCCTTACAATCGAGGAACTTCGTGCTCAACTCAACTCTTGCTTTACGTACGTTTCATACCACTATTTTCATTCTTCCGTTTGTACTTCTATAATTGCCAATATTGTCTCAGACGAGCTATCCGTGATCATATCAAAAAGTTCGATAGAATTGTTATTGCTTAGTTAAAATTTATATAGCTATATCATTTTCGTGCGCACACGACAAAAGGAAGTTGATAAAAGTCTGTGCAGATGATTCAAGAGTAAAGCTATCAGAGACAATTAACCCGATTGAATCCTGTTTTACGCAGTTTTTAATACATATAATGTATGTATATGTAGGCGAATAATTATGTTCTCTCCTTGGGCTATTGACTCTTGTATTGTCCCGCGATTCTGATACAACGAACTCTGTGTACGGTCGAACAAAATTGAACTCGGATTCAAGACAATAGAATCCGACACGATCCGGAATCGTGACGTGTAAATGAGTTTGGAACGTTGATCGTGCATTAAACGCGTTGGGTGTCGCGGACAAATCCGGTTTAAACCTTGTCTTTCTTGGATTCCATTGTTTCAATGGAATTTGATTGTTGCGTCGCTGGTTCTGGCGCCAGAATAATCATAAAATCGTAGATTTAGTTCGAATTGATCTTGTTACGATAATCAAATTTTATCTACAGCATTCTTAGTTCGATTGTACACAAGCTTTCGTTTTTTTAATAGAAATGTTGAAAAAAAAAGATAACGGAATTATGAACTCGCGTGACGCAGAGCACTGGTCGAGATTGAACTTAAGACATTTCCATAGCCTATCGGTTTTATAATTATCTCCACTCCACCGTGATCTTACGATCGTAAAAATAGAGTAGCCAAGGAACTACGTTTTACGGTTAAATTACCTTCTCGGTAATATGAAATTAAATTGATTTCTTGACTGGATTTTAAATGTATCCTCGAAGCTAATCGAAAGCTACGAGTATTAATAACTGTTCCTTTTATTATACAAATTTTAGGAAATATTACAAATATTCTTTCAATTTGACCATTTTTTATTGATATTATTTTGCCAAAAAGAAAACTAACAAATTTTTATTTTTACTTTTAGATGTGGGGTTTCGTGGAGCGAAGAACACGTCTCTCTCGACTGCAGCGAGTGCGGTGGATACTCCCTTCAACGGCCGTGCCCACTTTGCGATGGACGTTGCCGCACCTCGTGGAAACGCGACCTTACCATGGTAAGTACCTATTTTTTTTATATTGAAACCAGGATTTCATCCCATAAACACAGCTTCGACCGACTCGTTATCCTCGGCCCTGTACCTCATATAAGATTACAAATACTCATTAAAGCACATTAAATGTAAAATAAAAAGGAACTCATTTTAAAAGATCAAGATCGTATTTTTAACTCACATTTTTATGATTGATATCATTTTGATGATGGATATCATCAAAATTAATCATCATCAATACTTCATGTTGAATGTAATAGCTTTTGTTAAGTCATGAGTATTATATCTACATATGAATGAACTTCTTGATCTTCGACTAAGGAAAGACGGCTATAAAACTTTGATTATTTTAAGCTGAAATTAAGCTTTATAGCCTTTATCGACTGGTTTGCTCGAGCAAGTTTGTTCGATCTTATCATGAACAGGCCACTCGTTAGCATGACCTTCGTGGTAACCACGAGGCTATTGTAAATGTCATTGGCGAAATCGATAAGCGGCGTAACTGTTAACTGCTAGCATCGAACATCTGACTCGAACGACCAAATTGAATTCATTCAACGGAAATCGATTGCCAAATGAATTTCATTTTATACCGGCCGTCAGATAATACAGAATTGAAATAAATTTCACATCGCATTCCAACGAATCCTACCGTTCACTTAAATTGATAAGTAAATTCATATTAAATAAATTAAAATGTGTTTTCTTTTACATTTTACAGTCCCACGCGAGTGGCAAGGCAAGGTGGATCGGTGAATGCGGGCTCAGTTGCGGTCCCTCCAGTGAAGAGCCGTTAATACCAGCGTTGGAAAAGCTACGAGCCACCTCGTGAACGGTGTCCACCGACGAATGTATAAAGAGACGTCGTCGTTGTGTACCGTCAACCATGCACAAGACTTAATCCATCACCATCCATATATCGTCACCCCACCACCATTGTGCGAGTCGGAAAATACGTGTGAATGTGGATTCTGGATGCATAGATGATACATTATGTTCCTGAGGAGCGAGGACGGGACCCGGATCACATCTCTGAGACAATGAACAACACCGCTCTTCTCTCCTAAAGGCTTCCTGCTGTTCGATGATGCATTACCATGATGAAACGGTATCGATTATGAGCCGGAACGTACTTTCGCCGTTTCCGGACGTCAACCTTGACCACTTAATAAGCGGCATCACCTGAATTAAAAAAAAGAAAAGCAAAATAGAAAGATTATAACTAAAGCGGAATTATCGCTACTGACGATCTGTTGATGACTTTTCTATTATCGCCGTTACGAGAGAGCATACCCGATTCGAGCAGCTTGGAAGTAGTGGGATAACCGAATACGTACAGCATACGGACAGCATTAGAGAGAAAGAGAGAGATTCGCGTCATAATTGAGAACTGCTCTTTACGCAGGTATATTCTTTCGTGACAGCGGGTTATATGGTGCATCGTATCAAGGGTCGACAATGCAATACCACGCTCGATGTTGTTGTATTATTGTAAATCTCGAATCATTGTTCATTTCATTTGAAAAGTATACAATAATCACTGGTCATTTTAAAAATACGATCGGGTCGTGGAAATTGTTTTCAAAAATAATTGGAAACAGTAAACCGGTAGAATTGAGAAACGATGAGGATTACATATAGTCGCTTGATCGATCAACATCGATCGAGTTGTTCGAATCGTGTATATATTCACGAACATACGTGTTGCTGCCATGAAATGTTTCGATATTTCGATGCACGGACTAGCGAGGAAATACTTACGCGAAGTGGTAGTAGAGTACGAAATACAAATATGTAGTTAAAAGAGCACGCACGCGCGCGTGTATATCATTACGTTTTACGGATCTGTATTAGGTATTCCCACGTTTAGCTTGTATCGAAAAATTACATTTTTAGATGTATATATACTTTTTTTTTAAATTAGTGAACGATACGTTTTTGGTCTCGAAAGATAAGTGCACAATCTTACGCGATTAAAAAAACCAATAAAAAAACGTTTCTTTCATCAGAACCAATTTGGCGCAAAGTTGATATCTTGGACTAAAAATGGATTTCAGAAGATTTTGAAATAAAGAATGACAATGATAAATCTTATAATGGCACACATGTTTATCGATAGATTGTGCGAAATACTCGTTATCTAAATTTGTAATTAGGAGTCCCAGTAAATCGGAGGGACATATTGATTTCATAAAAAAATAACTAATTTGGCTATTGATTTAAATTGAGTGAACTTTTCAAATGTATACGATAAAAATACGCGAATTATACGGTTAACTAATCGTTTTATAGAAGAATATTTTAAAACTTTGTGTACCATAAACGAGATACATCTTTTCCTACGATTATATTTCTAAAAGTTGATGCTAAGTGCCAAGAGCCAAATAAAAATTAGCCTAAGATGCAGAATCGTAAGAAATACCGATCAAAGCATAGGAACTATAATAGTTATTGTTGATTAAACTTCTTTTTACAATATGTTGCAAACACGTACGGCGCGAGAGCGAAGAGAAACACGTACAACTTCGAATAATTGTACGTACGTGCAGTCATCTCGTTGTAAAGTGCGAATGAAAATAATGTAAAAAAAAATAGTTAACAAGACGTCACTCTATTTACTATTTTCCACTTACATATATGTACGTAATGAACATGTTTCTACTCGGTTTTAGTTTTAGTTGAACGCATACGTATGTAGTTCACGTGAAAGAATAAGCATTTAAATTGGTGCCAGTGGTTTTGTCAGGTTTTGTACAGTTTCATTCTTTTTTCTAAGCGATCACACTGAAAACATTTGTAATATTTTTTTCGTAAAGAAAAAAGCGATTGTTTTAATTCGTGCGCCATTTATTTTATAAAGATATCTATGTATTCTTTGATTGACTGGTGTAATGTTTCGTATGTGAGAACATGTTCATCAAGTCCATGCTCATTTTTAAATTAAAAGTACTGTAACTCGTGAACATTTTCTGAAGTATTAGTCCGGCTACGACCTCTACTTTAATGCTTTAGAAAATATCGTTTTGGTATAGCGATTTTTATTTAATCCGTAAAATTCTTATTTATGACCAGAACATTAAAATAAT
>NW_017176727.1:667181-687772 GCF_001652005.2 Ceratina calcarata | reverse complement strand
ATTATTATTATTATGGGTTTAATAAACTATATTCGTGAAGAAGGATTATTGGTGTTGTTTTTCGTTAACCATTAATAAATACAAAAAAAAAACTGTGAAAACTGACTTTCACACATACTTGCAAATAATATTTACGAGAATTATTTCTACGATAAAAGGATAGTACGAATGCTTCTCTTTTATTGACAATCTTATGTACATTTTGTTTCATTCACACCAAATTACTTACATGATTCTTTCATGCATGTACTTTTGAATTCGAGACTTGCTCACTTGTATATTTCACAAAATACGTAGTACGATAAATTAATAATGTCTAACAGGCGACACAGAAGAGATTTATCGCCAAATAAGAAACCACATGTGTATATATGATCGGTAAATATGATGGTACATAGTGAGAACGTTCAAATGTAAGTACTGATATTTTATAAATTCAGACAGGCTTAATCTATAATACAAGAAAACGGATAAATTTTACCGGACACTGAATACTGAAGAAAGTTTCCACTACAAAACAATATTAAGTCTAATTATTGCTCTCGTTCAAGACTGTTTCCACATCAACCTGTTAAAGTTAAGTATTCCAGCCGCGTAAAAACTGGGTTTATATTTACTCGTACAATCTTTCAGGGAGCACCAGCTCATTATATATCGTACAATATTGTCCATTAATGTAGATCTTAATATTTGGCATTGTTTAAAAAACGAAACAACTGACAGAAATGTGAAATGACATGAAGAGAAAATACTGAAAATAAGATCGCGTGTAGAGGTAGGAAACACGTTCCTTCATAAGATTCATGTGCGTGAAATTATTTTGCTGTCTGAATCACGCTAAAAACGTTTCACTCCATTTTAGTTTATTGATTCGCTAAGAGATCGGGAGAAATTCTTTCCTGAAGCTATAAAGATAATTTCAGCACCATTATCCTACAAGGGCAACTAATCTTGTTCGCGTACAAGATATTGACAAGAATTACACTTTGGTGCACGAAGTGGTTCACGTGCGATAATAAATAAAATTGCTGTATTCGTATTGATGATAGATAAGGATATATCGGTAACTTTTCCTTCTTTTTACCGGTTGTTACCAACCCGTACAAAAATTGAATGTGTCGCACAAACGAGTAATTTTAAAAACTATAGTTGGCGATAAAAAATGTCGTTGGAAAGCTAGGAAAGCTAGAATCGTTATTTACTTCGAGCAATAACTCTAATAGGAACGAATCGCAGGCGGAACCGTCGCACATTCCTGTTTATCTAGAGTATTGTCTATGACTGGCCTAAACTCGATCGATACCTGAAAAGTAAGTCCAAATTTATTAACTCCGAAATCAATCCGCAATTTTTGTAATTTCAATTTTATTTAAACGATACTACTTACTTCTCCTGTCCTGGGGTTAATTTTCGTGAGTGTGTGCTTTCTCCAATGTTGTTCCAGTGGCTTCGGTGTTTGATTCTCTATAGGTTTGCTATAGTCGTATTCGTCGATTCTATCTCGGAAATCTTCGCGCGCGTGAGCTCCGCGACTTTCTTTTCTGTTTTCAGCGGCTACTATTGTTTGCATAGCGTTGATCATTAAATTTTGCAATTCCAAAGATTCTACGAGGTCGGAATTCCATACCATAGATCTATCCGACACCTTCAGGTCATCTAATCTTTTATACAAGCTAGACATCTTTTGACAACCTAACAAGGTCAATCGATATTTTTAGAATTTATTGTATATTTAAAACAATTTTTAATTGAAATTTTACCTTCTTGTAACGTTTGAGCGTCTCTAAATACGGCTGCATGAGTCTGCATAGTTTTTTGCATGTTCAACCTTAGGTCTGCGGTGGAAATATTACCGCTCGCGTGCCTAATTGAATCCAAGTTAGCCACACTTTCCTCTCCAGCGTTCTAAAACATATTCAGGTTACAGTACTACGTTTTTACATAATTTTTCAGACGAGATAAAAAGAGTAATACTAACAGGTCGTAGTGCTCCAATTTTTTCTCCCGGTTTATTTTCTGCACCAATTGTCTTAGCGCATGCACGTCCGAACACGACTAAATCTAACAAAGAATTAGCACCAAGACGATTAGCGCCATGAACAGACGCACAAGCTGCCTCTCCACACGCATATAATCCAGGTACAACGGTGTCCTGATCATTTTTCTTGGTTAAAACCTGTCCTTTATAATTAGTAGGTACACCTCCTAAAAAATTAAAATATTTACCAACATATTAAGTTGATCTCTAATGGATTAATAGTGCTCTGAAGGATAAATGAAATAGACACATACCCATGTTGTAGTGTACCGTAGGTAAAACTGGAATAGGTTCTCTCGTTACATCAACACCGGCAAATATCATGGCTGTCTCCGAGATTCCAGGTAATCTGGCTGCCAATTGTTCAGGCGGTAAATGATGGAGTTGCAAATAAATGTGATCCTTCTCGGGCCCAACACCTCTAAATAAAGTTCAAATATCTGTGTAAATAAACTCTCCTCATTTACGTAGTTGCTTGTGCAAACTATTAAAAAATTGTGCAATATACGAATATCATTATCAAAAATATAGGAAAGAATTTCAAATTTTTAAATTAAGGAAAGTAAAAGAATTTCAGTTTTACTATTTGATCTTACGACATGTGCATATTTATTACCTGCCCTCCCGGATTTCAATAGTCATAGATCTAGATACGACATCCCTAGAGGCTAAATCTTTCGCGACTGGAGCATAACGTTCCATAAACCTTTCACCTTGGCTATTAATGAGATAGCCTCCTTCACCACGACTGCCTTCTGTGATGAGGCAACCAGCTCCATATATTCCTAAATTTAGAAATGATTTCATATAAAAGCAATAATACATGTGAAACTAGTGACTTATTCAGATAGAAACTAAAATAATATTCTCGTACCAGTAGGATGAAACTGTACAAACTCCAAGTCTTGATTAGGCAAATTAGCTCTGGATACCATGGCCGTGCCATCACCGGTGCACGTGTGAGCAGATGTACAAGAGAAATACGCACGTCCATAGCCACCAGTTGCCAATACTGTGTTCTTGGCATGGAAACGATGAAGTGTTCCGTCTTCTAAGCAAAGAGCGATTACTCCCCTGCACTCCCCATCCTCCATGAGAAGATCCAGAGCAAAGTATTCCACGAAATAGTTGCAATCATAGCTCAGTGATTGGCCATACAATGTGTGAAGCAGCGAATGACCTGTTCTGTCCGCCACACAACAGCATCTATGAGCTTGGCCACCTTTTCCAAATTTCAATGACTGGCCACCGAAGGCACGTTGATAAATTTTTCCTGGAACAGAATTACGCGTTAAAAAAATGTAATACTTGTTTTTTAACAAGTACTGTTCTGAACTCAGAGATAAATAAAAAAATTACGTGAACATATTAACATTAGAAATTCAACAACGTTCGAGTACATGGCAACCGTAAAATGGAATTTGTTTGATATTGTAATAAATTTTTGCAATGATATTTCTTTGATTCAAATGAACACATTTGTGTGTAAAAATGCAGAAGCATCATTACAATAATTAGGAAGATAACTTTGTATAAATCTCTCAAACATGGATAAAATTACAAAGAATGAACAGGACCATGAAGAACCTAACGAAGAAAGTTTCACAAAAGACGTGTACAATGATCATTCTCCACGAGCAAAGGAAACTGACTCTAATTGTAAACTACGGCGCAAAAGGTAGAATAATTTTCTCACACAATGTAGAAGACAATGCTTGTTCGAATTATTGCTTGCATAGTTCTAGAGTAATAAACGCAACCTCACAGCGAAATTATAATCAAAAGGACGCCCGTTCTCGTTCTCGCTCTCGCTCTCGCTCTCCATGCATTAGAAACTCTAAGAAATGGATCAGTTCCAATCCCTTTATAAATTTCGTTCAAGATATCAGGCAGGTAAGCGTAACGCTATGTCAGCATATAAAATTTATTTAGTTATACGTTAATAAAAATAAGTGTACATAGTCACAGAAATATTGTGGCTTGAGAAGTTCAAAAATACATCAAATGGCTGGTGAAAGATGGAGAAACATGTCTTCCACTGAGAAGCAGCCATATATAAAAGGAGCTTTGAATATTAAAAATCAAAAACTAAATCAGAAGAATGAGAATATAAATGAACCTGCTGAGATAAATGCAGACCAACCAAAAAAAGAAGATACACCAAAGCAAGAAAAAACTAGTAAAAGAGAAGGAAAGAAAAAGGTCAATAATTTATACAAATTATACAGTTACATGGTTTCTTTTCCTTTTAAACAAAGGAACATGGCTTCATTACAGGAACCTAAAAAGTCTACCAGAGAGAAAAGTAGGAGAACTAAAAGCAATACGGAATCAGATACTGAATCAATGACTTCAGCCACATCACTCACAAACACGAGCGATGACGCATCAGATACGGGCTCATGAACAGATATAATTACATAATCATGACTGTACTCATAATGAATTTACGTACATGTTTGCATTATGTTCCTCGCTGTCTAACTTACGTCTATTGAACGTCTACTGAACGTCTATTGAGCATTTATTATACTATACGACAAAAGCAATTTCTCTATGTACATTTTATATATATTCTGAAGTATAAACTGTATGTCTCATGCAAAAACACATTTTACCTCAAAATAATATGTTAACTATGTAAGACCATTACCATCTGTAGTTCTACTGAAAGGCATGCCACAATTCTCCAATTCAGTGACTGCCTTTGGAGCCTCGCGAGTCATGTAATGAATGGCATCCTGATCACCAAGCCAATCAGATCCTTTAACTGTGTCATACATGTGCCACTGCCAATTGTCATCTTCCATATTACCCAAGGCAGCATTGATACCTCCTTGAGCAGCAACTGTGTGCGACCTTGTAGGGAACAGTTTAGTAACGACAGCTGTTTTGAAACCTTCAGCAACCAACCCATAGGCCGCACGCAATCCTGCTCCACCAGCACCCACCACAACAGCATCATAAGTGTGATCTACCAATGGATACTGTTTAGAAACACCTTCGGAGACTTTTGCAGCTTTCCCATCTGGTGTATAGTGTAATTTGCGACTTGTGATCACGGGTAATCCCAATTTATTCTGAAATAATATACAAAAGCGATATCAAGAAACTAGTAAGGGTTTGCGTCAATATATTATCGGCATCAAGCAATTACTTACTGCTTCACTCAATCTTATCTTTACATTCTACAATGTCTGTCTGTACGTAAAATATGTGCACGTGTGTACAGTGCAGAGTACTGCAGTGTGTAGCGTACTAGCACTATAGTTGCACTACTGTACTTATGTACATACATACGTACATGACTGCATTTGAATATATATAGATAACTTCATTGCACTAACTACTCTATTTATAAAATGCTAAACAGTTTTAGAATCTGAGTTGAAAAATGTAACGTGACACTGTTTGAGTCATTAGAAACAGCGATTTGATTTAACGAATAATTTCATCCGCTGATATTTAACACTCGTTCCGTTCGTGATACACAAATTTTCATCAATATTGCGACACTGGCTATCTTTAAGCTAAAGTTTAATCGTGGCTTAAACTTTTTATAATAAAATTACACATTCCGATAAAAATTCCAATATACATGTGCCATAGTCCTTATAAATTGTAATCTGTTATACAAAGTTTATTGATATTCTTTTCTGGCATTCGTTCCGTTAATAACAATTTGCATTACCGACGACAAAAATATAATAACAATATGCACATGAAAATTATATAATTAAGATATGTGATTATCGATATCAAAACAAGGTTAATTACGTATGACTTCTCGTACAATTTTTAACATTCGAAAATCATAAATGGATGTTTATTATAAATTTCTTACTAGTTATATGCGAACTAATAATATTTGAATTAAATCGGAAACAGTAATAAATCAACTGTTAGCAATGAGCATTTGCCACGTATGGAGAGCAAAGGAAACAGTATTTGACTGGCGACAAATTTTTATTCTATAATATGTTCAAACTTGATTCTTGTATACACAGTAGCTACAATAACAAAACAAGAACACTACAGTTATAAAATACATTTTGAAGATAGCACGATTTGAGGAAGTTCACCTTAAAAATCGCGATGTGCAAATTGACAGAATCCTAATAATTATCTAAAATGATTTTATCCTATATTTATTCGCAACTAATACGATGCGATCAAGATACAAGCAAGCGATTATAGAGATAATGAGGTAAGTAAGCTTGTAATACGTAAAATTCCGATTTAAAGAGTGCAATTTCCCGCTAATGCTAACTTCCCGTGCCGGTAGCTCGACCGCAATTATAATTAAACTTCTAAAGCATAATACGGCGGCTGGTTTCGGTAACGTACGTTCGATTCGATATCTTGACGCGGTTAAAAGAAACAAATGATTGTTAGTTTTATAGAGATAACGGCTAAATGGATCACCGTTACCTTCGGTACCTTTCCTCTACGAAAACTCGTGATATTTCCTCGCAGACCGGCGGGTCTCAGGGTGGCGCGTAAAAAATTAAGCGAGTTCGATAAAATAAAAAACGTTTGACGTTGATCGTCTACGAAACGTTCTGTTCTCTTCTCTTGTTATTATAATTATACTTTCGTTATTTATTTACTCGCGATTTTTTAGACAATTGCGAGAAACAAGGTTCGCAGAGAGCGAGAAAAACGACCTTCTTTGCGAGAGTCGATGCAGATGATATACACGTTTAGGAAACTTACGTAATTGATCGACGCCGAGTGTCGCACGGTGAAGGTGCATCATTGTTGGTTTAAAAATTATATAACTTAATGAAAAACTACTTACCAGTGTGGTTGTGGGCGGATTTCTCGCTAACAGAGACGACAGCTTCAATAGACCGCTCATCTTCCCGTTATGTCACACGTTTCAACTAAAAATTTCCTTTTGGACGACGATTCACGCACCTCGCTGTCGAATGTGCGATTCCGCTGTAACTCCCGACTAACCCTAATTTTTGTCGACTTCACTCCCGCACTTCTTGCACGGCGATGTGAAGTGCTCGAGTCGGTTGAGTACCGACTACTAGTGGAAGCTCCCTGATGAATACCAGTGTTACCAAGCGCACGGTCACGAGATAACCTCACCTTTAAGGTGCCTACAAAATTTTTATTTCTATCCTATCATTCCCTACCCGCGATCTCTCGCTATTTTTAATATAGGCAACACGTAGTGGTCGTAACATTCAGTCTTGTATCTAACGAAATACCGACACCGAAGAAAGGAATGATAGCTAATTCTCGGCGGGAAAATTAAACAATACCGCGAAAGACATCAAGCGGTTCTCATTCCGCGTTACATACGGACATACAATGGGGTGCTAACGGTATTTCAAATTGTGTACATACAGTCGTTCGATCGCACAGATTCTAAAGGGGAAGTACTACGTTACAGTTTTCTTCAAGTGCACATGGTGCTTTTTATCCATGTTCCAGGTAACGAGTGTTAAAACTGGATCATTCTTATCATTAAAATCTCGCTAATTAGTAAGCATACTGGATGTTTTATTAATAGGAGATAAGCATGCCAGTGAAAGTTGAGCCAAGCTATAACATTTACATTTATATAGCCACTGGCTCTATAGAATTTAAATTTATTCACTGTATCAGGTCTCTGATAATAGTTGTACGAGCATAAACGGTGTAATGCTTCAGAAAATCTTGGAGTTTACAACTGTTTATTTTCTGAATCTTGGAACGGTGTATGTAGCCAATTGTTCCGTAAAAATGCTTATACAGAATATTGCAACGTATCTATCCAGATCGGCATAGTACATCGTATCTCGGGCTTTACTCCAGAGCTTTATTTCCTGTAGCTTATGGGGAGAAAGAAAAAAATAAGAAAGATTCATCATGTGTGGGGTTGGCGTTGGCGTCACGTGACATATGTTCCGTTCCCTATTGGTTAACACTTTGTAGGCTCGTCTCTACGCATATGTATAAGTGCGTGTAAACTTTGTGCCACATGCTGGGGCTCGCGAATACTTATAGCATGCTCGTATTGATATTGCTGGCACACATGAATGGTAACTCAAGGGATTCCGGACCCACTTCGCACGCACACGTGGAAAGTGTTGTGTTTTCCACGTGTGCTTCGCCATTAACTGAAGTTGCGTGCTTTGAATGTGTGCATGCGAAATGGAGAATCTGTACATATAGAAGGCACTAACACAATCAGGTTCCAAGTATTGGTAACTGTAGGAGTAATTTATCAAACAAGTTTACTTGCGCACGTATCTGAATAGTACTCGGGTTTAAATATAAGTAGTTTCGATAATTATTTTGAACGATTTGTCCGTACGTCTCAATATTCATAATTTTTTTCATATACACGTTTTCGTAATAGAATGGACATTTTTGACAAGATACAGCGTAAATAATTTCTTGATCGTCTTTAAAAAATCTTCATTGTATAAAAACGTTACGTTAAAGCTTTTGTTTAGTCTATTATATTTGCGATCATTACATGCTACATTTGATACAATTAAGCATTAAAATTCCTTTACACGCGTTTACGCAAGATCATTCGCTGCCGCGATTGGATACCATCGGTTCGGTTTTGTAAACGCCAATATCAGGCGACCGAGGGATAAGCAAACTGGTGTTAATTTTTAATCGGTTTACCTTGTTCGAAAGGAAACTTGATCACAAACTACTCGAAACGAAAAGATAATTTTCGTTGTGGAAGACGCCGGTTGTTAACGGAATATGCAAAACGAGGTGGCAGACAGGTCTGCGTCTCCGGTCGGAATTAATTAATCGTACTAACACCGGGTGTTTGGACGCGATAGACAAAAACCAATACCGGGCACGAGCGTCAATCACAAACAACTTTTAAAACCGTTGTCGTTCGTCGTCTTCACAATTTCAAGATAACGAAGACGGCTCGTGACTGGATTATCGATCGACTTCAGTGCAAAGAACGTTGCTGTACGTCGGCGGATTTTTAATTTAAGGAACTTAATGAAACGGGAAAACGAACGAGTTAAAAATGGCAAGGAGATGAAGGATCTACCAGGATCTAAATGTTCGTATCAGTAGATTCGGACCGAAGGGGGGACGTGTTTGGCTTCTTGCTCATCCAGGGTCGTGTCGATAACGGGACGATACGAAATGCTGATCTGCAAATCCACCAAGAATTTCTTTCATCGACAAGAATACGTATTTTGTAATCTCACACAAAAATCTTAAGCCAAGGCGAAGTGCAAACGAAAACCGAATTGTTGACTATAAAAACTTGATAAAAAAAAAATGTTAAATACTATAATTCTGAACTCGAGATTATTTCTGAAGAAAGAAAAATTTTCTGTATCATTCAAACACGTGCCATTCTGAATGAATGCCTTCTTGCATAACGAATAATAATGCATAATAGGCAATTTTGATAACTCACCGTACCCTCTGGCCGTGCCCATGTTAGTGTGTGTTTGCGCCAGTGCTCGCAGTACGGCCGTTTCTTCTGGGTTTCTAGCGGTTTCGAATAATCGAACTCGTCGATTCGTTCCTTTAATCGAAATTTTCAGTCGATTACTACCAGTACATTTCTCGCCGCGACGGAAGATCAAATACCTTGAAATCATCCCGGGCATGCGATCCACGAGACTCTTTTCTGTTTTCCGCCGCGTAAACGATGTGCATGCAAACTAGCATCATGTTTTGTAATTCGATGGCCTCCAAGAGTTCCGTGTTCCAAATCAGAGACTGGTCTTGAACCTAAGGCAATTCGAATACATCAAAAAGTTTAAGTGTTTACTGAGATATGATAGTCACATAAAATTACTGCGTAGGAATCAGAACTGAATGACCGAACAAAAGGATGTCACACTTAAGAACTTGTTAATTATTTAACAGGTTGTATAACAACCGACAATTAAAAATTATGCATATGCCGATAATAGAAGAAAACTTGAACTCTGGAAGGCTTAATACATTAGATAGATAGCTAACTCGGGTCTTACGTAAATGGAATATTTCGATCAATTCACCTACACATAAATCCGGCAAGTCGCAGGTAAAGAGACGACTCATCTCACGACATCCTCGTTGCAGTATATGGCATGTTCTGAACACCGAACAATATTTGTGCATAGTTTGTTGCATCTCTTCACGCAACTCGGCGATAGGAATGCAACCTTTTGCGTAACGTGTCGCGTCAAAACGACAAATGGTTTCTTCGCCAATCGCCTGCACACGCGTGTTCATTAGGTAATTAGGTATAATTGTCGGTGGAAAAGATAATAATATTGTAAGATGATAATATCAACATTTCACATCGCATCGTTCAACTTCCAACTTATTTGAATTTCTTGAGTGATTTTGTAAGTCGTTCCATGTAATTCATTACTATTAATGTTGTGTCTAGACTATGACTAAATTTAAAGTAAAAAATGATTACGTCTGATTGCCTCACACTTGTTTTCGTGATATACACATAGGTCATTAGTGATATAATGCAAAAAAAAGGAAGCAATACAGAATTTACATAAAGTGTGTGGAACGGAATTTGAATGTTATCCTCATATGAGGTACGAATATTAAAAATTGTAAATCATATGGATAAAGTATTTGGGGACGCTTAACCCACGACGGTATCAACTTAAATCTTGTTTAAAGAACTTTGTCATGATATCTTGTACGAAGGGTGCATAACGTACGCGGTATCGATTTGTAAGACCGGATTTCTTCGCGTGTCATTCATTACCGAGAGATATTTGACAGAAATAGCATCTCACGCTTTATGTTAAATCTATATCCTACATTCATGGACTTCTACTTCGTTTCAATTAATTTCTACTAGAGACTAAAGAACAGACAAAATTTAAATAGCGAATGTTGAACTGTGCGAACTCGACTCGAATCATCATGGCTAGACAGTAATAATTAATTTATGGTCTTACGGATGGTAGATCATCGTGACGTTCGCCGGGTCTGGTCATACAGTCAATCTGATCGGCAATAGCCTTGCCGAAAACAACCAACTCCAAGAGGCTGTTGGCGCCTAACCGATTAGCCCCGTGAACGGACGCACACGCAGTCTCACCTGCCGCCCATAATCCCTCGATTATTTTGTCTTCTTCCTTCTCTCGTGTCAAAACCTAGTCAATAGAATCATTAAACATATATTTATATGTCGTATATGATTATGTTTCCATAATAACGGTTTTAAATCCTTCTTTCATTAAGGATCCCATTTTATGAACTATAGACCACAGTTTGAGAACCGTTATGTAGAATCTTTTTCAATTTTTGATTTTGAGAAGTCTATTAAAGAATATGGCAATTCGTGGATCACCTGTGCTTTCCAGTTTGTGGGTATGCCTCCCATGTTGTAGTGTACCGTGGGAATGATAGGTATCGGTTCCTTTTCTACATCTACTCCGGCAAATACCCACGCCAAATGAGCAATTCCCGGTAGTCGGGTTCGTAACAATTCCGGTGGTAAATGATGCAATTGCAGGTATACGTGATCTTTTCTGGGACCTACGCCCCTGGGTAGATTACAAATGTCAGAGGGAGAAGCGAAGAGTTTATAAAATTTATCATTCATTGTATTAAGTATAATAAATAACGCGAATGTTGAATATTGTAAAACGTAGCTCTTCTCTTGGCTGTTACATTCGATAAGGAAATAAAAAGGTATTAAAAAAAGAAAACAAAGTATACAGTTTGATTGAAACAATTGATAATGTACAATAAAAATTAACAGTGGGATTGCACTGCACGGAATGTGGCGAAAGTGTTGGAACACATTATTATAGAAGCGCTTCACCTTCCTTCGAATATTTCCATGGTTATAGCTCTGGATACTACGTCGCGAGACGCGAGGTCCTTCGCATTTGGCGCATATCGTTCCATGAAGAATTCTCCCTCAGAGTTTAGCAGTTTCCCACCTTCACCCCGACTGCCCTCCGTTATCAGAACACCGCTGCCGTATATACCTGCCGGAAAAATCAATCAGTTAAAACCGCTTTGCCTCTCTTTCTTCTTTCCGTGCAAATACCGGTTGGATGGAATTGAATGAACTCCATATCTTCGAGGGGCAGCCCCGCTCTAGAGGCCATTGCCATGCCATCTCCGGTGCATGAATGTGCCGCTGTGCAGGATAGATAACATCTTCCTGCTCCTCCTGTAGTTATCACCTAAGGAAACAAATTTAGACTCTCTGATAATTAATGAAAAATCACTAACAGCACAAATTGTAACATAGTGGACAGAATTGTGCGATATTTTATTGTAACAGCGATAGATCGATATTTACCGTGTGATGAGCCCTGAAACGATGCAGGAGTCCAGTTTCCAGTTCCCAAGCTAGGACGCCCTTGCAGCATCGTCCGAGCATGAGAAGATCAAGGGCCATATACTCAACGTAATAATGCACTTCGTAACGGAGGCTCTGACCGTATAAAGTGTGCAATATAGCGTGACCCGTCCTATCGGCGACAGCGCAAGTCCTGTGGGCCTGGCCGCCTTTTCCAAACTTCAACGATTGACCTCCGAACGCTCGTTGGTAGATCTGTCCATCTTCTGTACGACTGAAAGGGCAGCCTGAAACGCGGAAACATCCTTTTCCCGTTTAACTCACCGATTCTTTTTCATCTTTTTGCAATTACCATAATTTTCAAGTTCGTAAATTGCTCGCGGTGCCTCCCTCGTTAGAAAATGTATCGCGTCCTGATCTCCCAGCCAGTCGGATCCTTTAACGGTATCGTACATATGATAAAGCCAATTGTCATCTTTGGCAGAATCGATTGCCGCGTTTATTCCACCCTGTGCAGCTACCGTGTGAGATCTCGTCGGGAATAATTTTGTGACAACTGCTACTCGGTATCCCTTACTTCCTGTTTTGTATTCCGGTTGACACAAACGGTGTATTTAAATATCGGTAAAACTGAATTTCTGGAAAATCAATTTACAGCGACATTACCTAAACCAAATGCCGCTCTTAGACCTGCACCACCGGCCCCAATGATCACCACATCGTAACAATGATCTATTAGGGGATAATTCTGTAAGCAACGTTCGAAACATTAAATCGACGATTACTCGTGAACGTACGGCTCTCGGTACGTCGAGCGGTTTAGCGAATTTAGTGGAAAATACCCTACATTACTACCGCCCTCCGCTCCGCATTTGGCTTTCTCTTGGCCTGGACTGACGTTCACGTGAAAACATCGACTACTTTTCTTATTTAATCGTTGAGGTTGTGAGACGATACGCTGGAAAAAAAGCGACACGTGAGAACTCCTACCGATTTTAGATCAATTTCCTTCGTTAATCGGTATTCCTTACGAGAAATTGTGGCAATCGATTCAAAGATCGTAACATTATTTCTTGAAGTTTATAAGCAGCATGAAGTTTCCAGTTAAACACGAGTAAGCTGTCATTCGTTTGCTCGTCATATTTTCATCGTTCAATAAAAGAAGCGGAGAGGAGAGGAAGTACAACTGTTTTTAGGACGCAAGAAACGTAGAAGCTGTAACTCAAGTTTTCGTACAAGCATAACTTTATTGCATTTGCAAAAATACAGTTCAAAACATAGACGATTTGTTGTCATATTATTACAATGTACAATTAATTCGGCTGGCGAATTAGAATTACTTCGGTCGTATATTTGAAATGGCTTCTTTAGTATTTTCTGGACTAAAATATTAATTAGATTATCCGTAGATATATCCGTTTCCCTTTTCTTCAATCTGTTGTTAAACTTATTCAAAAATGTCGATCGTACGTTTTGCTATACGTTTGGAATTTATTAATTTTTAGTAACGCGATTAATAGTTGTTATTTGAGCGCGAACATTCTAGTCGACAACTCACCTATCTCTAACAGATACTCTTAAACTTACGCTATATAATTGTTTTTTTTTTTCATTACATACACACACACGTAAAATGCACGATTCGATTAGATGTGCAACGGGCTTCTTTTTTCGATTAGTTATGCTGACTCATATACAAAAAAAAAATTCGTAAAAAAGTTGTTCGAGGGTAAATGGAGGAAAAGAGAAGACGGAGTCGCAACACGTTGCTCGTTTTTAAGGCGCAAAGTCGAATAAAAGGGGCAGGAGTAAAAGTACCAACAAGTAACAAAGTAAACGTGAACACTGTTACAAAATCATCGTTTTCCGTCCTTTCGTCCGTACATACATTTTAACGAAAAGCAAACGCAAAGTTCTCCTTCTAATAACGCGTACATTCATCGAATTAATCGTATCCGTATTAAACATACCCGTTCATTTATATTATTAGACCGATTTATGGTACAAGTGTAGTTCCAATCGCCTACGATTGTAAAAGTATAGTAGGACATCTGATTCTGACGAAATTCTATGCAAACCGAATATTCAACGTCACTCTTATGCTAGCTACAGTGACAACGGACATCTTGTTAATTGATGTTACTCGGTACTTAGGGGTTTCTTCGTTTTCTGCGAATTAACTCTCACAATCCTCGTGCGTTTTCTAATACTGAGAATTTAAGACCCCCTTTACGTTTCACGATCAAAACCATTTTGACTAGAGTGTACACAAATACGTAGATAGTTTTAACTCTAAACTGCAAGAATAAATTCCTCTCTTTCTTAATCGTCCACAAGTATTCAAAATAGCAATCTTTATGTTCAACTCCTTCACGTTCAGATCTCACCGTTCGGTTTCGAGCTATTTCTTTACGCGATTGTTCACCCTCAAATCTCATTTCTAAACGACGTTCTACAATTTTGATCTCTCCCTTCGAATCATTGCCTTCAGATGGACGTGTTGGAACAATTTACTCGAGGTTGTAGGTATCTCCCTTTGTGCTTTAAGTCGTTCTATCCGGTCGCGGATGTTTCAGAGCACGAGCCTCCTGATGCCGCACTCGCAGCAGAACTTCGCGGTTTCTGGGAACTTGGACCCGCACTCGTGGCAGTACTTGGACATCTTACATTTCGACGTCGCCGTCATTCCATCGTTTTCTCGACGATTGTTGTTCTTCGTTAAATCCTCGTCGAAGCCTCGTCCAGCCACATCGTTCGTGCTGCGTCCATGGTACGAATATTTTCGATTTAAACTAAGGAGGAAGAAATTAAACAGGGCTTTAAGCATGCAGGTGAATTGGAGGACGTCGTAGTGAATTAAGAAATCAATTATAATATAATAACTCCTAATATTTGATAGAAATGAGAGATTTAAGTACTGATATGGACGGATAGTACTGATTAAAAACTAAACATAAACAAAATTTTAAGAATAGAATTTTGAAAAGCAGATCCGTGTACATGGAAATTTACGACATTATCAAGATATGGTTGCATATTAACCTGCTATAAGCTGAGTCCGCGCTCATTTTACTGTGATCCTGCTTCTTGTAACTCTCAGGAGAAGACAATTCATCGTCGCTGATCTGACCGTTGCGTTGTCTGCCATGAACGGGGCTGGACACGGACAAAGATTCATCTTTTAGGAGGGATTTTAAGGAAGGGAAGGAGCCCTCATCCTCGAACGAGGTCATTAATTCGTCGAACATAGAATTGGATCGTTTCATGTCCACGTCCGAGGACATAATAGAGCTTAAACTCAAATTGCTACTGGACAGATTCGCATAATTATTATTTCTATTATTCAAACTACCAGTCGTCGATCTTTGCGCGTCTTTGTTCGCCGTTGTTGGCGTAGCTTTGGGCGCGGAAGAGGCACGGTCCGAAAGAGAACGATTTACATTGACCGAAGGACGAACAACTTTCGGCGATACTTTGTCGAGAATTTTACGTGCTCTTTCCGTGCTACCGACGAAACTTTTACTACCGCGATTATCGTTTTCGTCGATCACTTCGTTGCCCAACGCTTTCGACTTGTCGATGATCACTCGTCGACTAAACTGTCTCACGGCAGATTTTTTCTCCGGATCCGATCTAGACGTCGAATCTTTATATTCCCTTCTGTCTTTGAGAAAAACTTCGCGGGACAACGAGTTGGTCTCGGTGGAATCGCTCGAAAAGTCTGAAGCGAGGTCGTCGAACTCCGTCGGAGGCGCTAATAAAGACGTTCGCTTTTCTGAAGGGCTCGAGATGGAGGGTTTGTATGGATATTTGACGAAAGCCGAGGAATGAGACAGAGGAAAAAGCGAATCGCGATTTTGATCGATCGAAGGACTGTCCGTCACGGATCTGTCGCTCGTATCCGACAGCAGGTCGTTCATTTGCTGCTCTGCCAGTAGAAAAGGATCGTAATCCTTGCCGCTGAAAGCACAAACAGTTTTAGCAAATCGTTACTGTGGCAATAGACGTTTCTGTCAGAAGTCCTTTGTCGTGTGCATGATAAGAAATAATTTTATGATATGACATTGATCTGTTGTATAATGAAGCCAATGCTTTTGAAAATTTCGAATAATATAATTTTATTGTTTAATTTCGTTCGCGAAGGGACGATTCAATGAATTTCTAGTACCTTACCAAGATGGTTCGACTTAAGAAATTGCCGTATCGAATGCAAATTTTAAAAAGAAACGACTTCTAGATTAGAATATTAGTGAGGTGCAACAACAAAGAAGAAGACGAAATTTCGAATTTCTCAGATTTCCTATTCTAGAAAGCGATCAATCAACGAAATCGATGATGCGCCTGTGGAGAAACACTAATATGTACATAAAACATCGGAGGAGGCTTTCGCGACCTCGAACAAACATGCAAAGCATGTTCGTTAACCGTGTTTCCAGAGTAAATCTTTGAACAAGGTGACGGATAAATTCGCGTGACGATACATGCGACGTATGATACATCAAGAAACGTGCCAAAATCAAATTTGCGAATGTTCAAATAGCAGATGATATTGTGTAAGCTAACGTTCGAACACAGATGAGCATTTCGTGGATAAAACATGGATAATGAAATAGAAAACTTCTTTATATTATGAAAATGTAAACAAAATGAAATTTGACGTCTGCCGGAATTAAGAAATTTGATTTGGCAGCAATTCATCCGACGGAACTTACGTTCTGCCGCTAAGTACGAGACTAAAATCTGGTCTTCTGCGCACGTAATTGCTCCATACGGGACGTAATGGCAGTTTTAAATTCCTACAATATCGTACGCGCGTTAGGAAATCTAAATACATACATACATACATAAGGTTCAGGTTTAGTTGAGTCATATAGAAAATGAATTCAATCGGCGAGCATTGTCATGTTACGAAAATTCATTTCGTATAGTTAATCCTAAGCGATTGCCAACCAATCCTAGTTCCTACCTTTGATATATCAAGGAGGAACTACTGGGAACAGGTGGGAGGATACGAACTTTTGGATTTCTCTTAAGAAACCTGCTCGCCCCTTGATACGGTGGATCGAGGTTGATCAATCGATTCCTCGAAGCTTTCGACGCCTTCTCCCAATACGTTTGACTATTATTATTCACATTTTCCCTTTCGTCGAAATTCTCCTTCATCACCGTGGCGCTTCCTTTAATCTCTGGCAATATTCTGAATTTGATGCTACGATTTCTGGTCCCGATCTCTTCAATCGTTTCTACTTCAACGGACTCGACTTGCTTTACGTCCGTAAGATCGACGAACGACGTCGAACTGTCGCTACTCTCGTTCAAGGCGCTCGTGTTCTCACGAATCATGTTCTCTATTTCGAATAATTTTGATCGGCGGGACTTCAACGCCGCCGACTGATTCACGGACGTTATGTCGTCCACCCGTACACGTTGACTAAGCTTAACGGAAGACTCCGACAGTATTATCGATTGCAGACTTTGCAAATTCTTCTTGATCTTACCGTTCTTCGAGGAGGAGGATCTGAGCTCGTTTATCGCGTCCTGTATATGATGCTCGATACTAATATCACTATCGCAATCGAAATCCTGCGTCGCGCTGTTTTTATAAATCTCTCGAATCTCATTGGTATTCCTTGCTTTTTTTATTGGCTCCACGAAAACTACAGCCGTATCGTCAAAATTGTTATGGTTTTCGGCATTCTCGCACGTGTATTCGTTCGCATAATCAAAATTGTTCGAGCCTGTATGAAATTGTTCTGTCGAAGATTCATCTTGATTGGTATTGAAGCTAATTTCGTTATAGCTTTTTCTGCTTTCCACATCTAAGGATACTCCCACACTTTTATTATTGTGCACGTTCTCCTCTACAAACACGTCACAAACTTGCGTTTCAGAGTAAATAGAAAATTCGCCAATGCCTTTCTCGCATTTAGCGTTGGGAGAAACTTCGGGTGAACAGTTACACATGTTTATTTGACTGGCAATCTCCTTTTTGTCTATTTTTGGCAATTTTATTTCCTCCACCTCTTGCACCGCTGGAGAAGCTGCACTTGAGTAACTCCTATCTTTTCTTTTCGAAAAGCTTTTCTTCTTTCTCTTCATTATCGGAGTCGAAAGACTCGAGAAACTTCCTGTGTTCCTATCCAACTCGCTGCGTGTAACAGTGAAACGATTAGAAAGCCGCACCATATCATTACCAGAGTTCATCTTTTCTAGTTTGTCCATTTTGCTGCTGAGTGAGCACCTTGAACTTACACAATTTGAATCCCTACTCTCAACGCGGTATAATATCTCTGATCCGGTTTCTGTGTCTATTTCGACTTTCCATTCAGAGCTTTTCGGACGCGGGCTTAGCTTTTCCACATTTTTGCTATCGTCGCATTTATAATTCGACGAATTCTCCGCGTTTATGAATGGCGTGCTCGACCTTGTCGGTTGTAAAAAATCTTCGTCGAAGAACGGATCAGACTCCATCTCAATCCAATTCGTTTCGTTGTCGGTATTGTAAAACGGCGTGTCATCGCTTTTTGTAAGAGACTCGAGTTCTATTTGGGAAGATTCCATAGATTTCTTTACATCAGTATTCAAAACATTATCTTCTTCTTTGGGACTTTTAATATGTTTAACATCCGATCGATCACTGTGCGATGTAACTGGATTTACTTCCGAACTCACTTCTTGCGTATCGTTATTTGTTTCGAAATCAATTTTTTCGCAGAAGCGATCAAGCTCGTCCAGATACGCCAATTGCTCAGAGGAAATTGGAGATTTCATGTTTTCTTTAGGCACATGCGTCGACGTTATCTCTATATTTTCTTTTACCTCGTCAATATTTTCATTCGCGTCACGAGATTCCGATGCTTGCGCTTCGTAATCGTTTTTTATCCCTTTATTTTCCAAAATCTTACTTTTTGATGATTTGGAATCGTCCGAAGTCAACTTTCGGCCTGGTATCACGACGTCGCAATTATCATCTTCACTTTGTCTCTCGTTCGTCGTATTTTTAGCTTTCACTCCGTAACGTTTTCCATTTCCTGATTTAATCTCTCTCTTTTTCGACTGCCTACGAGACTTTTTCAAATCGCTATCCTCCTTCGATCTCGCAGACATTTTTGGAAGATATAAGGAATCAATTGCTATCTCCGGATCGCCAAGGTGAAATTCTACGCGAGGACTGTGTCTCACCGGCTTCCATTTTCTGTTCTTAGTATTGTCACTCATCACAGAATCTTTGAATGAATAGGTTCGATTCAATGTCGACGTCGCGGACCAACTCACGCTTCCGCTCCTCGAACTCAGTTTGTTCGTTCCCTTGTCCACATCCTTTTCGCCTAACGTACCCCTAACGTTTGCCAGCTGTTTCTCGTACGCGGACAAACCTTCGATACCCTCTTTCACATCGGGAAACTTGTTCACGATCTGATCTTGAACTTTTATAGAGTTTTCGTTGCTGCTGTCTTTATTTTGACTAATCTGCTTCCACGTGGTCAACTTGTTCTCACCGTATATACTGCAAGGCGTCACCGTGACGCCCATTATGTCGTCGTTAATCGATATGTCGTTCAATTTCGGTTTGCCCTGACTCCTAGCCGACACGATGTTTGACTTCAGCGACCTGTCAGATTGCAAAACTTGTTGCTTCGCTTCGTTTTTGCCTTTCGGCGTACCGATCTCGTTTTGTTTCGCTCTTGCCTGCACTTTCTTCAATTGTTTCTTACGCGGTTTTGGCGACAAGGTGCTCATACATTCCTCGAGCAATTCTCGTTTATGTTTTAGGGGCGGGACAGGAGGATGGGAGTTTCTTTTGAAAGTTCGAAAAGTAGCCGGTCCGGTCTCGTCTTCCGGTGGCCTGAGGATGAGGAAACAGGATCAAGGATGTGCGTGCCTGACATCAGGAGAAGGTCATCAGGCGTTTGCCAAAATGTCTGATGCACGATGTCATTTGTCATCAACTACTTCTTTTAATTTGGAAACAACCTTGTTCCTTTTCCTTCTCCTCATGCGTGAGGTAATCTAATTTATTTAAACATACTCTCCGCGAATTCCCTAGGGAACGTGACACGTGAACGGAAAAGACTTACCTAATTACACGATCTCCTGCTCGCGACTTCATCGGAGCTGTAGGACTGGATTCTTTCGCATGACCAGAATTTCGTTTGCTGTAATAAAAAGATTTTTTGTCGACACGACTTGCTCAAAACCGAATAATCTATTATCGTTTCGAAGATTTAATTTGTATTTATAATAAATTAATAAGGAGGTCATTGTTTAAGGATGTATTGGCTA
>NW_017176727.1:655895-666855 GCF_001652005.2 Ceratina calcarata | reverse complement strand
CTCGTTAACTATCGAAGCTAGCGAAAACTTTTTATACAAAAATTGTAGATCTCGTCATCCTCTACAAGAAAGGTCATATACAATTTTCCCATAGATTCAACAGTTTGGGAGTTATTGGCCAAAAACGAAAATTTGGAAGAAATTGAAGGGGTACCCCTTGGAAAAATCTCGGAAAAATCGAAAATTTTTTTTTGTTGTTTATTATTAGCAATGTTCTTTCGACGTCTGATTTCTTTTTAAAAAATGCCTTTCTAAAGTGCATAAACTTTTGGAATTGACTGTATAGCCAATACATCCTTAAGGTATCCTATTTGCAAATCATTTTCCAAGTATTACGTTGCTGTTTGCATAATCATTAACACATTAAAAAGAAAATGGAATTACAGCAACGAAATACCTTCTTGATTCAGGGGAAACTTTTATCTGGCGCAGAGCCAGCAGACAGGGTTTAGCATAAGGAAGCAATCGTTCCATAATTATTCCTCTAAATTTAAGTTACTTCGGACCGTGAATCACATACACGTGCTATAAGTTCTACGTATAACTCTACAACCACTGTATCTCAAAGGAGCGAATACAACTTCTGAAACTGACTCTATCCGAATTTGTTGACACGTTCTTTTTATATCAAAGAAAACAACTTACACGACAGTTGATTTTTGTTTAACAGGACTGTCATTGTTGGTTTTGGTGCAGCTCGGCGCCGAGGCGCACTCCTTGGCCTTAACTGTAAGCATTGTCGGCGACGTCTTATTGGCAGTGATCGTCGGCGAACTCGGCGAATATTTCTCGCGGGTTGCTTGCCGGCGACTCTTCACTGCCGGTGCACGATACTTCATCCGTGCTTCGAGTCGTTCCTTGGCGATGTTAGTCGCCGGGCTGAGCGGCATCCGCGTGATTCTTTCCTTGCACCAAGCCACGTGCCTCTCGTACGCTTTGACGCCGAAATGTCTATTACAGGTAGGACACATACCCTGCTCGTTGGCGCGTGTCGGCGCGTTTGGTGTAACCGTCGTACCGCACTGTTTCTGCATTGTGGAACCTGCCTGCACACATGTAATTTCATATTAAATAGTTTTTGCTATAAAGCTTTCACGTCATCCCTTTTCTTAAAAAAATTCTTTGAATCAACTGAAGCTTTTAAGTATCGATTATTAAATTTTATTTAAATTGAAACCTGAAAATAATAAGAAGTATCCCTATTGATCAGAGTTAAGATTTTGCAAGAACAAGGCAGATAATTTATAGACTGTGTTGCAAAGAAAATTCATCTCACGCACGAATGAACTTGCATCACTTGTGATGCATCTGGGTTAATCAGCGATCTATCCGCAATTCTCATTTTGCGCTGCCTGCCTATGTACCGATATCGATTTAATTCTGCTATCTAGTATTCTACAATTGATTCGTATCCAAACAACATTTTTATCTTATTCATGAAATTGATCAGAGATAATAATGAACTTCGCGCGAAAATCATTGTGATTCTTGAAGCATCGTACGATAGAAGATTAAAATCGAGAATTCGTAACTACATACGATTTCGTTGCGAGCTGCGCGGACGGCCCGCAATAGATCATCGTGCGTCTGCTTCCAACTGGATTTCGGCTTCGAGGACCTGCCGTCCGGCGAATGTCGTTTCTTCCCTTGCCTGGGCAGGAACTCGGCCAGCTCTGTGCCCTGAATCCTCTGCTTAGCCGAATCGAACGGCTTCCTCTTCTTGTTCGTGGACCGCTCGCAGATCTTGGAGTGTTTCTCCAGCGACTGCGGCATAAAGGTCCGTGCGCAGATCGCGCACGGTAGAAGGATGGGCGGCACATCTGCATCCATTTACCGAGAATTAACCGGCTACTGCGATCCTCCTGTGCAGAGACAGGCACACGAGATGCGTCCGTGTATGGAGGCAGAGTGAGTCAGAACGATCCCGAAAACGCGATCGACTCAGATCGGTGAACCGATATCAACTTGCCCTCGAACAATTCTCTGGTCTCTCCCGATTGAGGTGTCCATGGTTTCTGACTCAGTCTGCGCGCCATGCGGGACGTTACAGTCGTTACACACTTCAACGCGTCGAGAGATGTTAGATTCAATGCCGATCGGTAACTTCAACTAAGGCGTTTTCGCATAAGAACCTCGTTGCATCTTTGAAAGCCACAGCGCGCTGCTTCGAGCGATCAAAGTTCTGTCTACGCACATCAGTGACGTGTCTGTTCGACGGTAATTCTCACAGGAACAGTCGCCGATACACGCGAACGAACTTTAAATCTTGCGCAATTCAAATCGTATTATAATTGTTAACACTCTGTTTAGTATCACGCTGTGTTAGAACGTAACATATCCAATTTTCACGAATCTCGAATCTGTTTGCCAAACTTGTCGTGGTCGGCGTCCGTCGATTCAGTTCTCAGGAAGAACTACAACGGCGAGTAACGGAAGTATGCGAAGGTCAAGCACGAATAAATCGGTAAGGCTTTAGTCGATAATCGATCGAATCGAATCTAGATACAGTCCGATTGTTTGAAACGCGTGCGAGTCGCAGCCACTTACGCGGACTCATTAAAACAGACAACGAGGAGGAGGAGGAGTATTTAGACGAGGACGAAGTGTCGCCCCCGCGAAAACTAATCGCCCACAAGAGAACAAGTTTCCTTTTTTGTCGTAACGAGTTAAACACATACTGTTGACTCGAACGTTATGTTTCTACTTGCTGTGTCGTAACGTGTGTTGCTCCTATGCGCCGATGATTCCTTCCGTCCTCGCTTCTCCGACGATGGCTATGGCTACGTTGCCAATGAAACGCCTGCTACTTCTTTACAGAAGGTGTTACCTTCACGGCCGGATTCACAATTCTACCGACACGTTATTTATCGGCGATCGCTAGGCGACGGTTCGCTTTCGTTCTCCTTTTGTGGTCCTCCGCGATTTTCGCTTTGTTCGCGAAGTGATTCTTACACATTAAACCAGTCGATTGGAAAACATTCATCATCGATAAATTCGACAACGCGCACTCAGACGTGTTTACTATTCGTCTTCCACTGTATTAGGAAACACTTTTATTCATTTTTATTTATAATGAAGAGATGTCAATAATGAATGCAGTCATGAATTAATACCACCAAAGCACACAATTTAATTAATAAGCCAATATATTTATATTATATAATACATGTTAGGCACGATTAGATCGCCAAGAAAAAAAAAGGTCAAAGTTAAACAGAATGCAATCCAAAAGGTAATGAAATCCTGAGAATTGTAATTCTCAGATACAAATCATACCTGGTTCGTCAGATGGCTCGATTTGTGTAATTTTTTCCAAATCGACAAGTTGCTCTTTTGATGAACACTGATCGTAGGGTGGCCCTTGTTCCACCCTAGCTCTTCTCGAAACGCAGCACAACATTGGAGAGAATGGAGACACACTGACTGAGTCTCTCTATCGGCACGAGGCTGTTCTTGAACGTACGCAATCTCGTTCTCTTCCCTTGTAAAAGGAGTTTATTTTAGGTGTCACTGCGAGAGCATCAGGAGCACTCGTTTCTTCCTTTTAATAGCGATGGAACTGAGACTCCCTTCTTGCGGTGAAAATCATTTAAATCTGATCTCCAAAGAAGTTTAAAATACTCTTGCCCGCTTCTTAATATGTATTGAAAACAATCTCGTCTTTTGATTCTGCTGTCGATAAAAGTTCAACAACTCGGGAGATTGCTGCTTAGTGATTACAGAACTCGGAAAGAACTAATATCGATTGCATTCAAGCTCATGTCCCTAATTCACCTTACGACTTCCGCTTTCGGTAAATATCGCGGTCGTCAATAAGTCACGAAACGATTGAGCACGTATAACAATAATTAATGTATCATTGATCAATAAACGACTGGACGACAGGAAAAGGAATCATAAATCCGGTGTTTGAGTAATAAAATCATATTCAGAAATGATCAAATAAAATCCAGTGGATCGAATAATTTTTTTCGAAATTAATCAAAAATGGAATACATGCAACAAATCCCTTATTTCTGTATCACGTTTATTATACAATATGTTTGATGGTAAGTACTTGCCACTGACATCACATGTCGATGATCGATTCACCGGGCGTCGATTCAGTTTTTCGGTCATTATTAAAATTAACACGATCTTACCTCTTTCGTCACCTATCCGATTCTCACATTCGAATAGCACCGATCTAGTTGATCGGGGATCGAAAATAAATTAGCTCGGACCCATCGCTAAGCGCCACACGGCTTTCCGCTTGCACACCTAAACACCTTCGGCGTTAGGTCCTCGTATATATTATTAGAAAGCGGATCCCGACCGCAAAATTGGTACCGGACGGAAGTGAGCACGGCGCGAGAAAAACTCGCGCAGCGTTCGCGGGTATCTCTCGACGCGTTATTTGTGTCCGACGAACCACCGCGTCTTCCTAAATACTAACTGACTAACTGAGACGGTTTGACATATGCAAACTTACCCTCAACCTCCGCCATGTTAGTAGTTAAGGGAAACAATGATCGCCATAGTAACCGGCGACGAGTACTCCGACTGTTGGAAAACCCGTAGGTTTTATCAAATTATTAAAGAATCGCGTTGTGCACTGGCCGTTGCTCCCTGCTTTGCGATTATCGATTTACATATTTGTTAAATCAATTTCTCCGCTTTCAAACACGCGAGATTCTTAAGGGAAGGATTCTACCGACAATAAATTTAACAATCTGCAGATTTTTGTAGTTACTGCTAGCTGAAGTTTTTAAAAAGGCGTGGTCAAATTTTTAGAGACTGAGGATATCTAAACTATCAAAACTATCTAACATAACATAATAATCTAAACTATTACTAAGGAACAGCTGATTACGCTGATGTATTCAATTAATTTATTTTTATTTCCATAGTTATTAAAAAATTATTTTCAAATAAACTGTTTTCCATAGATACTTATTTCCATTTGGTTGTTGTTAAAATAATTTCTAGCAATCTCTGATTAGCAATTCCTGTCTATACATATGATGCAATATACAAGATGTGAAAATGAATAGAACTCCTTTAAGTCAGGTTTTATTTTATGTTATTACAAATTACAGAAATAGTTAGGGCAGGGATACCTTTGTACAGAATCTCTTCTTATTAGAATCTATCTTTATTTATAATGTATAATAGATTATTGTATTGGGCAAGGTTTAAATGATCTGTTTGTGGATAATGTTGTGGAATGTTGTTTAATTAATGGAAAGAAAAGAAATAACGAAACATTGAATATTAATCTTTAATGCTCCAGCTGCAAACAATAAGAGTGACTCTTATTTTATTACACTATTACAGTATCCTCACTACTCCCCGCTGCTATTGAATGAGATGGTGGCAGAAGGGCGCGCGTCTTTCTCCTTCTCTGTATCCCCTATCTGATTGAGAATCCTGTAATTTCACCCTGCGGGCTTCTTAGCAACAACCAGTGTGGCGCGGCAGTAGCATGGCGTCCTTCATTCTTGGGCATTTATTATAACGAAGACTGCAACAAAGAGCGAGCGGCAAGCATCTTAAATTATTCATAAGAGTCTATAGCTATTTTTGGTCAAATTTTAGCCGCTCGCTGGTGTCTTTAGTAGCTTGTTTTTAATATGTAACGTAATAATTCTATTGTCCCTCCAATTCATGTAATTTTATTGCACGTTTGTGATATTTTTATGTAACGAGGTATATTTTGTTCTGTTATTTTTATATAATATACAATTCTAATTTGCTTAGATTTCTGAAATTTTTCGTACACTTTGGTTTTATATATTTAACTACTTTTATTTCTAACCTCGAAAGAATTCAAGAATTAACTGGTATACAAGTTCCTTTTGCTGTGTGATACAGAAATGAAACGAAGCATGCCGGGTCATTCTCATCGCGATCAGAAGAGTAGATCAGCACATAGTGAAGATGGTGAGCAGAGTCAAAAAAGAGCAGAAGAAGAACGCTTGCGACGTAGACGGGAATGGATGATACAGCAAGAACGGGAACGGGAACATGAAAGGCTGAAAATGAAGAAGATTTGGGAATTTGAGTTGGAATATGCTCGTAAGAGAGGCCTACCATTGCCTAAGAAGCCTCCACATTGTAGTCGTAGCATGAGTAGAAGCAAATCTCCACAAAATCCACATAGAAGAAAATCTATATCAAGTGCACCTAAGACGTCCATACTATCTGAGAAGTAAGTATAAAATTTACAATGCTTCAAGTAATATGTATACTAGCAGTACAATATTCAACGATTAAATGAGAATTATTTCATTTACCTCATAATTATTAGTTTGTGAAACAATCTGGATTTTAATGAACATATTTTTGATCTTACAAAACAGGATATTTTTCATTCCAGATTAGATGGTACAACACCTGTATTTAGAGGACCAGAGGGTACACAAATTAGTATTGCAGCATTAAAAAGAATCAAAGTAGATATTCACAGAAATATTCCTGCAGAAAATACGAGTGGCGAACTGCGAAGAGATATTGTCAATCCCGAAGATGTGCTGCTCATGAGAAGACCGGGTAAAGTGTTGTTCTTTAGCGTAATTATTTGAAACCTTTTAGTCATTCACGGAAGAAATGCCGAACATGGATATAAAGTCAACACGGAAGATGATTTGCTCTGGAGAATCCAAATTCAAGTTTCAAGAAATCGTATGCTTTATAATGTAAGGTTGAAAAACCTTGATTCTACTTATTTTTTCTCTGTATTACTTAAGTTTCATTGAAAATGATTCAATTTCACTATAACGACATTTGAAGAATGGAACTGTCTACGGCATGAAGATTCCGGATTTTATCATCCTGATCTATAAAGCTCAAGAATTAACTCGACTGTTAGTTCACAGTATATGTGGAATACAACGTGGGATCGGGGTATTGAACACGTAATGTGCAATACGTAAGCACAATATCTTTTATCCTAGATGTTTTAAGGTTGCTTATTTTTTTCTTTTGCTGCTTTGTACACTTTCGCCGTCGAGTTTGCACAAAGAATTATGTTCTTAAAGTATTCCTAAGACGAAAGTAACGATTTTGTTTTCTTTTTTTATAGTGTGATAATGTGCTCAAATAATTATGTTTGAATGCTTGATATTTTATTCATATTTTGTGCATTCTCTTAATGCTCTGCTTTTGGGCCGTTTGCATGCTAAGATGCAAAAACTTAATTTAAATATTTTAATTTTGGTGATGTTGTGTTGAAAGTTCACTAATCGGAAGAACAAATTTAGATAATTCTGCAATGGAAGATTCTAACTTTGATACTGAAGTTCATATTTCCACAGTCGAAGATGCTATCTTCAATACTGAAGTTTATAATTTTTCTATGGAACATGTGGAAGTCAATTAAATAATACAGATTCGTACTGTAAGCTGCAAGACTTGATTTTATTGAGTCGTTAGTAGAGTTTATTTAACTTCAAGTAATAGAATAATGGTATTTCAAAGATTGATTAAATGAAATATTTTTATTGTGAAATATTCAATTACTTAATTGTAACGTTTCATATCATTTTTTATCTGGCGCTGAAAAAAATTGTAAGTCTGATGAATTAAAATAAAACCAGATAAAATAATCTACATTACTGTTGTACTAAACAGTGAACTAATTCCGAATATAAAAAATAATTATATGCATCCCGTGTTATGGCTTACAATTATTCAGAGGTAGCCAGCTTATTTACATGCCAACTGTACTGCTTAATTGCTTCCTTCATATGCATGCATCTTAATGTTTTTTCTTTAAAAACAAATGTGTCTAATTCCAGGAGAAGGAGCCAAACCGATATTTGAAAGGGAAGAAATAAAGAGTGTAGTTAAGACGGAAGTTGAAGTTGAAGAACGCCGTACAATTATAGCTGTAAACAATGAAAACTTAGGTATATCATTTAAAGCTTCTTCCTTTTCTATATAGATATATTATGTGTTTAATATTGTGCAGGAAAATTAAAATTACATTTTTAATTTATAGGACATAAATCGGAAGCATCTAAAAAATATACTGTCACTTCAAGAAGCCGAAGTCACAGTCCACGGCGTACATCGTCTCGCCATTCCAGGTTTGTGTACGCAGTGGTAAAAGTATTCTGCAATGCAGCTGTAATTTAAGCTTTTAGTTATAAAAATATGTAAAATATGGATATGATTGTATACAGCTAATTTATGAACATAAAAGCGTTTTCCCATTAAATAAATAACGTACTTGTTCATAAATGGGACTAGTATACAAGCAACATTCAAATGGTTAAAGAATGTTGCATTGATGTATTGCACAAAAAATGATAAATGTAACTGACTTAAAATTAACGCTTAAACGCTTGGGTATTCATTTTGCGACTATGCCTGTGCATTTAATAATAATTTACATACAGATTTAGTAAACGTATCCTATTATAAATCACGTAAACGCCGGATGTTCAAGTGTTAATACATAATTTCTGAATAAAAATTCAAAGTGTAGAGTGCAGGAAAGACTGTGTGCGTGTGTATTTGTATATGTGTGTACATATATCACCAACTTGCTTGTGCTTTATTTCTTATTTCAGGCATGTTGTTTTGTGTTATTACAGTTTGCTTCTTTTCTAGCTTTATTAATGCTTCACACACTTCAAGGGAACAAGAAGGCACACAAACGGAACATGGATATGATTCACAGTATTCCCGACCATGCACATTACTTGTTCCTGTTGTTACCAGTCCTTATGCTTATCTTTTTGGTTCTAGCATTTAGCTTTCTTGTATGTAATATAAATGTGGATATACAAAACATAGGCTACCGTACTAATAAGTAGACTACAAGTTTTTTATCGCTACACTTTTCATTTCAATAGTATCAAATCAAATTTAAAAAAACGTAAATTTACTTTTATGGAATATTCAAAATTAATCTATTCAAAATAGCAAAAAGCAAACGTGTATTATTAATATAAAGTTCATAATTAGTATATTTCTTTGTTATTTCACATTGGTATATCAGATTTTGCAGTATACTTTTACACTTCTGGTAATATATTATTGATAATATGATTAGTGTCAAGATAGATACGAGGTAAGTAACACCAATTCTAAAAACTAATTTTAATGTGTATTTGAATGTATCGTTGATAACAATTTCGTTCAATTATCCAAGTCTGATTGTGATTTAATTTTGTAATCAAAGAAAATTTAATTGCCAATTCATTTTATCAATTTCAAATCACTCATCTGTATTTTGCTGCTTTAGCACAATTTTCATAAACAATTTTTGGTTTATATTTCCTTGCTTGTTATATGTATATATGTATAATGAAAATAAAAATACGAGAGATATATAATTATAAATATGAACAGAATATGGATATTAAGAAAAATGTATAAAAAAATAAACAGAGTAATGCTGCTAAACCAATATGGATACTATTTTAAATTAAATGTGCAAGCCAGTAAGTAACTAGAAACCTGGGTGTTTATTAATTACAATATTAACTCTTCTAGGCACGAGGACTCAAAACATGATGAAAAACACTTTCACAGAAGCGATAGGTATATATATTATTATTTCATCAGTGTTAAATACTTTCCAGTCGTGCTTCATTAGGTCTGATACAATCTCCATAGGGAAAGACGACGCAGTAGAGACAGAAGTCGAGAGCATAAAGAGAAAGATAGGCGACGTAGTCGATCGTCTGATTCAGAGGACTTGTACCTACGAGAAAGTCGTCGAAAAAGTCATCAAGATCACTCGCGTTCAAGGGTGAGAGAAGAAAAGAGATGGAACAGAGATTCTCACCATAGGTACGTATATCGCGAGATCTAATATAAGTTATAAAAAATTATATTTTAAACGCGTTCATATTGTTATGGTAGATTATTGAAAGACGAAAGGCCTTATCGCGAGTATCGTGAAAGGTCGAGAGAACGATCTCGAGATAGAAATGAACGGGACAGACCTAGGGAATGTGGAGTACCTCCACCGCATTATATTGAGCAGATTCCTGTTCCTGTTTATTACGGAGTCAGTATTTAATTAGTACCAGAGTATATAATCAGTATGCAGTATAATCATGATTTACGTGTTATATTTTTTTTATGTAGAATCTACCACCAAGGCCAATAATGTTTGGACCCTTGGTTCCAATGCGACCACAGGTTCCTTTAGGCAATAGACATCCTCCTATGATAGGTTCAATGAGACCATATCCACCACGATTCGTCCCTCCAGATATGTATAGAGTACGGCTGCCTCCAAATCATAGTACGTATTGTGTATCTACAGCTATGAGATAACTCAGGTGACAGAGGAGTATACTATTTGAATTTTATACAGGGTACGGACCGATGTATTGAGCAAATATTTGTGATAAAGTCGTTTTGATATACATACTATACATGAATGTATAGCACTTGATTAATACCCCAAATATTAGGCGACATACTATAGGGATTTTATAAAGAATATGTATCATGATTGATATATGCATACATTATGTTCAATGTTAAATTTTATTGCTGTACATATTGTATATGTGTTATATAGGTTTTTAACTACTATTTTATAAGCATTATTTACAAACATATGAGCATGTATAAGGCGATTGCTTTTTAAGTGAAATTATTGTGACGATAAAGCGAATGAACTTGCTGCTTTTTATAGTTTTAATCAATTTTTAAATTTAAACTGGAAAGTCAACTTAAAGTCATTTTCTGCTTTGGAAAACAGATTACATAATGTAAGAATGTATGTGCCTCACAATATGAACTGATAAAAATGAATGTATGTGCCTCACAATATGTATTGATGAAACTGACTGTATGTATGTGCCTCACAATACGTATTGATGAAAATGAATGTATGTGCCATTGACAAATTTTAATAAATTTTATCTTTGATGATATTGCAAGTTTGGTTTTTCTGTTTCCACCCGTTTCTTACCATTACATTGTACAGCTTGGGACAATGATTCCTGGCCAG
>NW_017176727.1:634088-654780 GCF_001652005.2 Ceratina calcarata | reverse complement strand
TACAGGTATTCTGTTTTTTTTTCACATATGAAATAGTACGATCTTCTATAAGATCATGTAAAATACTGAGAGTCTAAGATAAATATGTGCAGCTGAGGTTATACGTATAACCTGCAATTAATTTTGCATGCGTTACATTATGTATTTGAAATTCTATATTAGATCTTTTTGGGCTCAGAATTATAGAATCATTATAAGCCCTTATGATTTATAGTTTGGGAAGGTAAAAGTTGGGTTTTAGTCCCTCCTTCTCACTTTAGTTTGGCCTAAACTACAGTGACTTGCATTAAACATTTGAACACATTTTAAAACCAAATAACTTTTTTAATGTTGAACCGAAGAACATTAAATTGTTTGGTACAATATTAAAAGAGTTATTTCTGTTGTGAAATGAGTCCGGATATTAATAAAAGCCACTGTGTTTGATTAATTAAAGTTACTTTCGTGCTTGTGTATTATACATTTACGAATATTGCAGGTGAAAAGATATATTACCAGAACATTATGTACTGACAAAACATTATCATTGAAAGAAAAGATTTTGTTGGTTGAGGAAAATGATGGTGTAAGAATATCCTATACTCTATTGCAAGTATTACTAAATCTTAAGATTATTGTCTAATTGTTTCTACCATTAGGTAAGGACGTTGATATTAAATCATCCCCCTTCCCGGAATTCTTTGTCTGTAGATATGTTAAAATTGCTATTGGAGAATATTAAAAGAGATGAAAGCAATAACAATCTAAGGTCCATAGTTATTAAATCTGGCATAAAGAATATATTTTCTGCTGGACATAATTTGAAAGAACTGGTTTGTAGTTGAACTAAAAATTAATGATAGCGTGATCACTTTAATATAGGAATTTACATTCGTCACAGAGAAATGATTGGCTTGCGTCGTTTAGACTAATAGCGATGAGAAGCTTCACAAGGAAATCTTTGAAACGTGCTCGGAATTAATGCGAGCAATCACACAAAGTCCTGTTCCCATAATCGCTGCCGTAGATGGTGTAGCAACAGCAGCTGGCTGCCAATTGGTTACTACGTGTGATATCGCTATTTGTACCGAGAAAAGTGTATTCTCTACACCAGGGTATGCACATTTGATTTTCCAATACAAGCATTTACGTTAATAATCGTTCTTTTAATGTTGTTCCACTATTATTTTTTAGAGCAAATGTTGGGATATTTTGTTCAACGCCCGGAATTCCTTTGATTCGAAATGTAGCGAAGAAAACAGCAATATACATGTTGCTCACGGGTTCTAACGTTACTGGTAAAGAAGCATATAGTACGGGTCTCGTCAGCAAAGTTGTGCCAGATGATAAACTCGGTAAACTAATCGGATCAATAAATTGAAACGATATATTTCTGTCTATGTAATTTTATAATTTCTCGCAAACAGAAGAAGAAATCAAGAACATCACTACATCCATAAATATGAAAAGTCGTTCGGTCGTACATCTTGGGAAAATGTTTTTATACGAACAGATGGATCTAGATTTGTCAACTGCGTATTTCTTGGGAACTGAAAAAATGATCCATAATTTAAAACTGAAAGATGCCCAAGAGGGAATAAAGAGTTTCATTGAAAAAAGAAAACCTAATTGGAGTCATAATTACGAAAAACATTAGTCTCCTTTGATATGGGCTAATCAATATTTGATATAAGCTTATATTAATGATCGAAATATTATTTTTGTACGAAATATCGTTAACTGCTATTTTTATTGTATACATGTATTAAACTATACTTGCAATTGTTATTCTTAGTAAATTTATCCTATCCTAGTTCAAGAAAAATGATATTCATATTATATAAAACGTTCATAATAAAATGACGAAATATTTCTATCTAACGTCTATTATCTAATGTTTCACGGTTCCTTCTTATCAGTATTTCCATTATTGATGTATACTAAAATTTCTTTCGACGTTAGAGGAAAACATGACGATTTTTATTCACTGAATTCAAATGTTGAGGCAATATGTATAGTTTCCAAAAAGTAAATCATTCGATTAAAAATAATTTAAAATAATTGTGATTCAATGAAAGTATAATATGTAGCATGAGAAAAGTACTATCATCATACTACGTAGAAAATAATTATTATTGTTTAAGTTACACACATGTGTATGTAGGTCATAGAGGCAGCGTATTTTAAATCTAACAAGTCTACTGTAATGATAAAGAGACCATGGTGGTCTGCGGTGTCAGCAGAGGTCTCAAAGGACGCTGATATCTTCGTTACTCGTCGCAAAAATAGTCATTTTCTCTTTTTTTTGCCTTCCAACGAATCGGTTTCTCCCCACTTATTCACGATCCGAGCTCATGAATCCAAATCAATATTAACACATAAAGTTAGTACGACGTTGGTTCCTCTCAAAGTCAGAGGCATTAATTCATATTTTTGCACGCAACGTAAACCAAAAGTGAAGATCGCATTTATCATAAAGATTTCGCCGGATATTTTTGGTCGGTCGATGATTGTTTCGATTTCGAGGAATTCTGATTGCAATTGTATGAGAGTCCAAAGATTAAAACTACGTCAAAAATTGTTAAACATCGGGGAAGTTCTAAAAATTAAGGTCTGCGAAGGAAGGGTGGGAACGATAAGCGCCAAAAAGAAGATAGCAGAGTTGTTGTTCGAAAATTGTACCGGTTCGTTTTATTGATCTCTTTTATACGTTTAAACATCATAATATGTAGCTGCACAAGTCAAGATTTTGATAATCACAGTTGATTACGTGTCTCATCTCCTGTAGATATTCTTTGCTTGAATTTATCGCAGACAATACACATAATTAGCAATATGACTGGATTGAGTTGTGTTACTATAGTTTCCAACTTACTACTTTCCAAAAAAGGAGATAAACTGTGCCTCTTTGATAAAGGCGATTTCATTCTGGATTTCACATTGGACGATGCGTAGAATAATGTAAATATTTTAATCTTGTTTCTCATTATATCGTAGATTGCTCCAGAATGGCAGCTATTCCTCAGGGTGCTTTTGCAGCGTGCAAAGTCCGTCGCAATCTTCAACGTAATTCTATGATAACGTCAATCGAGGACAGGGAAAGAACGGGAAAAGAAAGCAAATTTAATATGAGACCCCCATTGGAAGGTATTTGTCAGACGCGTGAACTATTATCAGTCACGTACTATTGCTTTTAGGGCACTGCGTTCAATCTTTCCTGTTATCAGTTTCCGAGAAACAACATTTTCTCGATCACTTTGTGTTGACACCATTAATACATATCATTGATATTAATATAGATCAGTACACAATAAACATGATATTATTTAGACGTACTACGCTAAAATAGATATTAGATACTATCACAGCACAATTTCATTAATAAATACAAACGACTATCATTTTATATTCAAATATAAAAGATTGTGATATAGGGAACAAGAGTTTAACTTTTCAAATATAATGAAATAAACTGGTGTTGTCAACTCATAGTAACTTATCTAAGATCAATTTATCTCTAATTTTACAGGATGGGAGCTGACACCCTTAAAGTATAACAGCAAATTGATGAACAGCATCTGGGGAATGTACAATCGTTATTCGGTACACAATTTCAAGAAAAACACCGACTCGAACGATGGGGTGTTTGGGACGTTCGTGGCGGTCTGGAAGACAATTTCTCATTGTCGTGTGCCTGCCACGAACTCGGTGACTGCAACAGCAGTCACCAAAAATAATTCCTAAACACTAATACCAGAGCTGAAAACAATATACAATTTCATTTCACATTTGTTATATAATAAAGGTATTCATATATGTACTATCGAATCGATTTATAGTAGTTATGAATTCAAGTGAAATAAATTGGCAGAAATCTAAATACTGTCTATATCTTGTTATTGCAGACAATTGAAGCAGTATTGCATGTTCTTCTTATAATTGTTTTTAATTGTAAGATTCTTTTCGCGTAACACTGGCCAAATCTTGATTTAATGCGGAAAAAAGATGAAATAAATGTGTTACGTAGTATACGTAATTTAGAATGATTTGTGATATCTCTTAATTCAAGACTGTTGAAATGCAAAGTATATGTGTAAAAAATATCTATATGGATTGTATGTACTATTAAATTTGTTTTTTTTACTGTTCCCAAATAATTGTAATAAAATTTTCATTAATTGAAACAATTATTGTGATTAGAAAAACTATTCGAAGAAAGGCTCAAATCGGAAATTGGCCCTACGTAAATGACGCTCCTCTCGAAGCGGTTCAACCAATTATCTTGATTACGTTTTTGAGTTGTTTTATGTACTACATAGGTTCGTGGTTTTCTACGATCCGAAAATTCTTTGATCTTATTTGAGTTGTTAGATGTGTTTACTTCCAAATTTAGTGAAACCGAGGAGGGCGTCAAATTCGGTTCCTCGTCAGATACAAAGTGTGGCAACACATCATTATGTGTGCCTGGATTATTTTTCAACTGCAGAACAGTTTTTTCAAGTGCCAAATTTTCCACATTTGCATCTTGATAATTTGATTCCATAGAATTGTCTCTTCTCCGTTTGCAATTACAACGTTTGCAACGTTCCTCTCTCAGATACGTGTAACTTCTCATGTTGCCGAGGTCCCCGCACACTGTATATGTACTTTCGTTCGTATTTCTTACAATTTTTCTCGTTATCACAGCATTCTTTATTCTCGAAAAACAGAAGTTCGGATGTTTATACTGAAAGTTCAAGTTCCTGTGTTTTCGTCCTAGTTTTGATACTTCGGTTTGCGTCGATTTCGTCGAGGATGGTTTGTTATTGCCATTTAACAATGTTACTTCCACGTTTTCTGGGTAATTGTTGGAAGTAAACGAGTCAGAGAAAATGTTCATCTTGGATACTGGATTTTCTACTTGTACGTACAATTCACAGCTAATATCGGAGCATTTTGGAGCAAGATTTGCATTTTTACTCGGATACATTATTTCATCGCGTTGCCCATTTCCATCATTCGCAATTGAAGCTCTATAACGAATATCTTCCACATTCTGTACGTTTATAGATGCGGTTGGACTTCGTACAGCGAACTGATGGCATTCAGATTTCTCGGTCGTTTGATTGCCTTGGTTCTTCAAATATTTTATCTTAGTGGGTTCTTGTCTCACGCCTTCCTTTTTCTCAGTGCGTAACACGTAATTTAAAAACGAAGGCAATTGGGGATCCAAATTCGTACAATAGTAAGGCTAACAACGAAATACATAACATGAAATACTGATTACTTTGATCAGCGTAAATAAATAAGTATTTCAATGTTATAGAAAATCATATACCTCTCGAATTTTATTACTCTTTTGTGCCTTCTTCAGTGAATACATGCTCGTTACCTTTTTGATGTATTTTTTAACTTTGTTCACAACGTCGGTTTTACTACTTTTGTTTCGCTGAAAATCACTTCCATGTGAACAATCCATTTTATCCTTCACATTTGTTCTTAAGGTATTTATCTCAGCCCGTAATTCGTCCAAGTTATTGGCAAGTATCTTTATCTGATCGATCACATGACCCATTTTCCGCTGATCGCGGCAGCATATTTGTATCGACATGTTTATCAATTTCAACAGTATGCTCTTCTTTTCCTTGTTACAAACAACAAATTTTCCAAGAGCTTTACACGAATATTATTCCTATTCACGTTCCATATAAATTACGCATAAAACAAGATTTGTTACAAAGATAACAAATCATAAGCAATTTGAAACAACAGAAAATATGATTTTCCGTCAACATAGTTGTTCATGAAAATCGTTAACGTAAATATGCATTACATTTCATTTTTTAATATGTAAACTTCGAACATAAGTAACGTTACGTTTGTTTTAAAATATAACCAAAGGAAAAGGGACGAGAATTTATCAACATATCGAATAAGGAAGAACAATTGACGATTGCAAAATCCAAATGTTTTGGGAAGGTAAAAATTGAAATTTATATTAAATATTGTTTTATTCGATTTGACGTATGTTCTAGGTACACATTAGTTATCAGTCGGTGTCGTGTATCAACTATCGATTTATCAAGTTTCGTTTAATACAAAATGAAGAAAGGAAAAAGAATGTTCCTTTTTCCCTAGTACGCACATCGACACATAATACTATGTTCATATTTGATTTTGTATGTACAATTCGTTCATTCCTTCTTCCCTGGTAGAACGTTGGCCTCATTTTTCGAAGATTCTTCCAAGTTCTTCGCTTCCCACCGAAAAGCGTTTATCATAACAGCTAACACGTGAAGATGCAAAAATAGATAAAAACAAATAAAAACCATCAACATTATTCTGCACACATCGACGAGGAATTTACATATACTTATTTATAATTCTCGCGTGTAGTCGCGAAACGTAATTAGATTAGAAAATTTCCATTCTACAATTCGTTGTTCATTGATTCTATTATTATTATTATTATTATTAATATCATTATTATTAACGTTAACTAAACTCGAGCTGTAAAATGGCATCGTCATCATACTTCAATAAATTAATCGTACAAAAAGTATTGTTGCGTTTAGTGCGATAAATTACAATGACTCTAAGTTTCCCTCAGTTTTTACTTTTTTTTTTTATTTTCTTTGACTTGCGCACAGGCGTTACTGGAATGCTGTCGTCGGTCGAATATAGTCTCGCATTTTTCCATGCTATCACCTCACCTAGTGATTACTCATTTGGCGAATTGTGTGTATTTTTTTGCTCTAGTAAGTTGTCCTAAATACGAGGTAATTGGGTTGCATGTCTTGGCCCCTGCCCGTAGTTCTCTTGTGATAGACACAGCCGGGCAGAGGATCCAGTCACGATGGGGTGTAGGTTTCAGGTGGAATTGCGACGGAGAGGTACGCCGCTATTGAGTTCCACACACGGGGGGCTAGCCCTTTAAGATGCGTAAAAGCATTTCCCACCTCCCTCAAAATGAAAAATAGATTGGTTTTCCTGTAACTTTGTCCATAAATCTCGTTTGAACAACACCTTGGGTAACGAGTCTTCGAACAAGGAGCAAATATTGACGACTACTTCCGCATCTAAAATATTTCATAATGTTCTAAGTTTGCCTAACTTTTCACGCAAATTTTACCAATCTAAAACAATTAATTTCAACAAAATTCCTGTAATTCTCGCGAACAATACATATTCCAATTTCCGTTCTCTAATACTGCCAACAAAAAGAAAAGACAAAATTATTAAAAGCAAAAGGACAAATCGCTTCTTGTCGCAGAAGACTCCTCTTCCTGATACCAGGCTTAACGATCGCTCCCTCAGCGTTTGCACCGCGCGCATCAAGCGCCACAACCTTTTTCTTTTATTCACATTTTTAATACTTAGAAGCTACCACGTACTCTAACGCGTCTAACGATACTTTATAAATAACGTATAAGGCGAAATATCAGAGAAAGAAGAAAGTTGCGTGACTGATTTGTTTTGCCTCTGGCTGCCATCGAGTAAAATAACGGACTAGCAGACCTTTTCCGGTCTTCCCTCTCGCTGGCCCCGATTCGTCCCGATTTCTTGGTCCCTCTTTCCCCTCTGTTTTATTTTTGTGGCACAGCCTTGTTTCTCCTGCTCCATCGTCGCCGGTCACCGTCCCTCTTTTTTCCATGATTTTCCTCTTCGTAGGCACGAAGAGAGGATATGAATATTTCTCTCGCGCAGCGAAACAGCTGCAGTTTTGTACGAAGAGAGAGATCTATCTTAGAAGGACGTGTCCTGATGCTAGAGAGGATTTTCACCCGTAACGCTAAAGCGTCGGATGACGCCTCCCCCAGCTCTGTTTCTTTTGTATTCGTTCTGAGCTCGTGTTCCCGTGTTTTCTCGATCATCGGCTCATTTCGAAATGAAACTCTTCGAACGCTCTCGGGCGTGGATGTGTGTGCACAGGTGTCGTGCGCTTTTCCGTGGACTAGCTCAGTTTAAGCGGCCGTAGTACGGTCTGTCGGGAATTCGGGGAGGAATATTGGGTACGGGACGCCTATAACACAGATAGTGATTAACTACTTGGTGCTCTCTTTCGTAGACATGTTTTTGAAAGGCGGTGATTCATTGACTTGATATGCTCTGAAGTATGAACATGTAAAGCAATAATAAATGTTGCAAGAATTTTGTATGTACGTATATTGCCCTTCGATTGCGAGTATAAATGGTGGCAACAGTTCTCAAATACATCGTAATTTCTTGGCAAATTTAAAAAACACTTCAAAACAGTATTTTAAGAAATTTTTAGTAGAATCTCTTTCCTTTCAAGTATATAAATCTTTCTATCTATAATCTATAAAATCCATAAAAAAATATATTTCAATTGTACAAAAGTCATTATAATGCTGCACTTCGCACTCCAAGAGCTCATTTAGATGACCAATCAAATTAAAACTATCAGATTATTTATTAAACTTCTAAGTGATTTGAAGCGAACAAAATTAATTGACCATCGTTGATACGTATTTACCATACAATGCTATGATTTGCGAATGAGCATGTAATTTAAGTAAAAGAATAAAATGTGTATTGTATATTTACTATATCATGAAACTAGCAATAAGGAAAATAATATATAATGATATGTGTACAAATCGGATAATATTGAAATATGCGGCCGGTAATCGTGTAACATGAAAAGCACATGAAATACAAATAAGTTTCAATGATAGATGAATAAATGAAACTGAAGAAATACTACGCAAATGATCATTATTTTTTGCCAAATAAAGAAGATTCAAGACTTGCACAACATGCTCAAGCAGTAGCGAAAGACCCATGCAGAGATGAACGTATGAAAAGGACGTTCGTTCTACGATTCTCCCTTGTTTCCTCCTTTTTTTCCGAACATACACAAACCACTTGGCACACTTTCGATCGGATCTTAAATTTTAATTATATCTTTTCAAAACGTCCTTCGGGTACAGATAAATACAATTGGATTGTTTCGTACACATAATTACTTAACGAGGTAAGATCCTGGATGCTTTCAGGGGAAAAATTATTTAAAGGTGTACTAGACATCGGGTATAATGATTTGATTTTGAAAAAATATATAATATAGTATATAAAGAAAATTAATAACGCAGAACGCGGATACGCATTCCAGCGTGCGGGGACATTCTGTGTCAAAAAAATAATGCACGTTATTCTGCACGCAACACGTTCCATTCAAGCAATAATTAGCAAGCCATTCATCAGTTCGACATATAAAAAACGTTACGTGTTGACAATTATCGACAATCGAGACCAGTCAAGTATTATATAATAATAATAATAACAGCACAAATATAGTGTTACAACACAACTACAATGCGATTAATGCCGCAGGAAGAATCGTTAATTTCGGTGGACATGAATAATCTCCCCAGCGGAAATGCGTTTCCGGTCGGTCAGATATAATATATCTAGGTATAACACGCTTTTTTTCGAATTCTCTTTCTTGTACATATATGTATTCATATATATATCTATATACATACATATAGATATATATATATTTTTTGAACCTATTCAACATGTTCCTATATACACATTTATATCGAAGTAAAACAGAGTTATGTATAATGTATATACGTATGTATATCGCGCAATATTACAACACGGTGAATTGTGCGATGTGCACAATTCATACAGAATAATCCACTAAGTAACCTGTCAATGTCGACCCTTCTATTTTATTTATCAAATATTCGTTAAATTGACTTCAAGATACGCGAGCTCCAAGGAGGAAATTCAACGTACACTTCCACAGTAAGGAAAAATGTTTTTAGTAAAATTACAACTGTGAAAGATATAAAAAATATGGCTAGACTGTGAATGTTAATGCATTCATTAAGAATTAAACCGGCGTACCCGATGAAAAAATACAAGACGAAACAAACATCTATTCAGACTACAGTCATTTTCTGTCCTACCATCTGCATTTATAAAAATATGAATATGCACGAACATTTACAGTCCCCTCAGGATGGATCCTCTAACAGTAGAAACTAGGAATCTTTAATATTTTCTCAAGTATTGGACATTTCTCGAATCAATTTATCAAGTCGCTTTTTTAACAAGTTCAGGATGATATAATTCAGGATGATAATATATCAATGAGATTTTCAAGATTTACTTTCTTTAAACTTCATTCGTGTTCTAGATACTATTTAAAAAATTAAATTCATCAATGATAAAAAATATAATGTTTCCAATATGATAAATATATTGATAATAATAAATGTTTTAGTAAAGTTAAAATACCCAGCTATACCCAAGTCAAGACTAGTCAAGAGCCCGCAGTATCATCCTGAACACGTTTATCCATGGATTATTATCAAAGGTAAACTCATTGATGGTTACTTAGAGCACTATCAAGATTCGTTCCAATGTATATCTAGATTCGTTTGACAACGGCAAAATAACACCGATAACGAATCCAGCCGCGAATCATCTTTTCATTTGACTTTTTTGCATTTACACACCACTGGTGGTACGATTTCACGTGCTTGCTGCTTACTTATTGTTAGACTTACTCGAAGTAAGCTCTGGTAACTACGTACACGTATATATATATAGAACTTCGCTACATTTAAGGCTCTGGTTGGAAGCATGTGTAACAATAATCGCGTGAATAGGATGCGCATCGTGACTACCTCGTTCACCGATTCATCGCGTTTTTTCTTCTCTTCCTCTCTCTAGTTCGCGAAGCGATCTGAATGCAATCAACGTTAAAGCAAAAAAAGAATTTGGAAACAGGTCGTGTAATTGTTAGATTATAATGTATATACATATACATAATACTTTTCATAAATAAATAATAAATCATACAATTCGGAAACAAATTCTTCTTCTATACAATAAGACCTAGAATGCTTTTTATTGAAATGTTCGTCAGAAATGTATTCAGATTCGCCTCGCAATTGGACGATTAAATATTAGGTACGGAAGTATCGTTTTGCGTTTACAAGAGAGCAAGTAATTTTCCAACTCTTTTGCATCCATAACTGATCCCTAAATAATGTGATGACGATATTCCTGAAAATCGTCAAGCTACCTTTCGGATTAGATCTAGTGACAAAAATTCAGGATTTCTTCTCCAGGACCTCTTTTTAGGCTCATCAGTTACCAGGGTGCATTTATACAATACAAAGTGAAACCGAAGGGTAGATATAAAATATTTTTTGAACGGAAGAGTCTACTGATCTGATGATTTAATTGACGGTATACACGTGTAAAGAAACATGAAATAGGAGACCGTGAACGACTTGCCAGTCACGGTTTCTTCACCGATCGTCTTTCGTTGTAATTATTTGTAACAAAGATTCCACCCTATTATAATCGATAAATAATAACTGAAGTACGCCCTACTTATAAAATATCTTTTCTATCGATAATTTAATTACTTTTTAATCCTTCAGTGTTTACGACCATAATATTCTTATGACTAAAGAATGCTAATTAGCCTTTTATTTTAATGGAGATATTATTCAACTGGAGATTGTGATAAATACCACCAATTTCTCAAAATACTATAATAAATTTATACCTATAAGATGGAATCGTAAAAAGAAGTAAATTACGAATATCATATAGGATAAAAAATGGATTCGAAAACTCTGTTTTCTTTGGCAGACGCAGTATATATTTTAAATGCTATAATTGCGACGTAACATAAAAAAAAGCAATAGGAATGTAGTTGAACGAGGGTGGAATCTCGATGAATATCTGGACACACTAAAGTACGATCTTTTCCCTTGAACTTTTGCTACTTGATATGCCCATATTGTTAAAACGCTACATTTCGTACTCTTAGTTATTAATTTCATCGCCTTCTCAATATTTTATAAGTAAACTGACTTACTGGAAAAAAATCTAACAATTTAATGTAACTTCAGGAGAACTAAAAAATTTCAGAATTTACAGAAATTCAGAATTTCTCATAGAAACGAGTAAACACCATCTTGTTAATTTTATACAATGTACAATATAATATGATATAGTTAATCATAATAATATTAAATTATAATTAATAATATTGTAATTACAATTATTTCTGTAATTTCAACATATGATCTATTTAATTCTAGCATTACAGTGCATAAAGTAATCAATAGACATATTCTTGTATGTATATGCATGTATATGTATATCTGTAATCTGTACAGTAACATTACAATGATACGGCTTATGGCTTCTCGCGAGAGTTTCTTTGTTCCGTGTATATGTGATAATTATTTTCATATCCTTTGTCGAGTGTATTGTACACGATACATTATATCGCACATTTAACGGTAATCTAAATCACGAATCAGAAAATGTTCGTGTCATGTGATAAATTAATTCAGTTCACGAGCGTGACGTGCTTTCACAGAGAATGTAATAGAGCTTCCTAAATCTTGTTCTTTGGAAAGATATCTTATTTCTGAGTAAATCGTCGGTCGATATTTATAAAAAGAGAAATCGCGGCTCTTTACGTAATTCAGCATGAATAAATATGTTGATACGTATTCCAATGACGTTTGTGAATACAGTTAGGCCTCGTTAACGTCGAGCCTCTTATTGTTAGAAATTGAACATGTTATTAACACGTTCCGCTGAATTTATTAATTTTATAGAATAAAACGAGATTCCGTGTCTTTCTTTGGTACGCTTGATTCTATAAATGGGAAGGGTACAGTGACGCTTTCTTTTGGAATTGTTATCTACCCAGGGAGATCTTCGACGTGTTGTTGTAACGAAAAATAATTTTTGTTTCCTTTATTCTCATTTTATATCTTTATAATTGCATTTCGATTACCGCCCTCGATAATTTTGTGCGTCACTGGCCACGGAGGCACAAGAGAAGATTCAAACCCGCTCTTGCATCACTCTTATTTGCAACGACGAACGTCATAAGATATTTATGCATAAATATATACATATATTTTGGGAAAAAATAGCATTCAGACGCAGCAAGATTTCGGTTAAATTTAGCTCAGAGATTACGATTAACGTTGCGTAGATGCAGAAATCTCGTAAGAATTAATTACGATTAGTTTGAATACGGGGTTCTTATTATCTTTGCCGTTTTTAAAAAATTCAAAAATAAAACATGTTCAAAAAAACTGTTATATAAAAATCGACCTGGCTTTGTATTAAAAAGTAACATTGCTTTTAATTAAAGTTTTCGCACTGTGAACCATTCCCTACGTTTGTAGTTGGAAATATGAAATATCCCGTTTTCCCGTCAGTTCTTCTCCGACGACACAATATTACTCAAAATTATATACGTTTATTATATGATATATATAAATATATTTATATATAAATTTTACTAATATCGTATAGTGACGCAAATCCAAAAGCACGCCGCGCTTCGCAGGATTGTTCAGTTACAAGAACGTGTTAGAGTATATCATATTTCTGCTTCTTATATTATGTACATGTACAATTATTTCAACTCGCTGAGTATCTGTCGAGGAGCATAGGAAGCAACAAATATTCCTTTTCTCGAAATACAATGTAGCTCCTAAACACTCACTGTGATATACATTCATTATACATTATTAACGGTACACGGTTATTACTGTATGTGTACATGTAGTATATATGTATTTCATTCTGATTCGGTATCATCAGAGTAAATTGTTCTTTCTGTTAGAGTTATTTCTGCTTAGAAAGAAATGAGTTCGCGATTCAGGATTTTCATGCAAAATCCTTGAAGCACTCTACGCTATATCACATCCTATGTCTGAGCACGTTTTTTTGTCGTTAATATTTCATTAGGGATTAGCTAATATATACGTATGTATATATGTATATCTTTATACGATACTGGTAATATTAATGGTTAAAAATAAAACTAATAAAAGTGTGAACATCTTAAGAGGTAGAGAAACAGTGTGTATGTCAGTATGTATATGTACGTATCCATGTATGTGGTGTAGCTCTTATTTCGTGTCGCGCGTAATCGATAAATTACGATACATTAAACTTATCAGGTGTAACGTATTTGTCGGTTAGATATCGATCGACAATACTTGATTAAACGAACGTTCAACAATTTATCAGCAATTCTTTTTACTCAACAGCATGACATTTCTTTTATTTTTACGAATCTCAAAAACAATTTTTTCAAGTGAACGATTAACTCCCGACGCGGATGTTCCAATCTACTGGAACTCCGCTTAATTGAGATTACCTTGATCACATTTTAGGGCTCTGGTAGACTTTCCAGGATATGACTCACTGGATATACAAGTAGATATATTAGTTCAAAGAGAATGCGTATGCACATTTCAGATATCTATCATCAAGAAAATTGGATATACATACAGGTTTCCGTGCTTCGCGTCGAAAGCAAAACATCAATGCATTACATACTACGTAATTACGATCTCGAAGTCTGTTCAGATCCCTTCGTAATGTTCAAACACTTCAGTATTTCTTTGGAATATTATACAATACACGCCGTTACTCTAAGGTTTATAAGCACATTTATTTATTTTTTTAACAACTAATCGTTTTACGAGGTAAGAACAATATACGCGTGGAATCTTTCGGAGCGAGCTGTACGTTTTAAAAATATTCAAAGACACTCCTTCATATCTTTTTTCATATCGCATCCTAACATTTGTTTCATTATATATATATATATATAATATGTATATCTTGCGCATATACGTCAAATAACGATACAAAACTTCGAAGGCATCATCGCTGTTAATCCAATTTGTTGGATCATGCAAGAGAAAGAAAGAGACACAGATGGGAGAATAGAGAGCAAAGGAGATAAAAAAACGCAGCTTGTTATAAATGCGCGAAAATCGTTATTGACAAACTCTATCGGGTAAATAGTGAGACATCGAATTAGTATATTCATTCTCAACCCTGAACAGTCTACCAATCTACTTATAACAGCGGAACTTAAACAGGAATATACCCATAATAATTAATATATTGTGGCTAAGAGGGCAAGATATCTCGCATTATAAGAAAAAAGTACGTGAGACAGCAAGGATCTATTTACTTGATCTTGAATGCGTCCATCAGCTCGTTCATGGCGGCATTCGCAGCGGCCTGCGTCGCAGCTTGCGTCACCCTTTGTTGAAGACCACCCACACGACTAAACATACACCACGGACACTCAGCTTTTACTACCGCTTTTAATCATTTTCTATTTTTGTTTTTTTTGTATGTCTTAACAATACAAGTATGATTAACGTTAGACAGATTAATCGATACATCATTATCTCTAACTATGTAATTATTTGCGATGCACTAATTTTAAAACTGATACACAGTGCATCCGCGAATGTCCTAAGAAGTATGTGTAATCTCGCGTGACTTTTAAAAAAAAGTGGCAAGGCTCGCATTGTACCACTATCACGCAGTGTATTTATGGTTCATTTGAATGAATGTTCGCGTTACGATCAACTGCGTGATATATCTTCGAAAGAACAAATCATTTATTTTTTGTGCAGGCACCGACATGTCTGTCCCTAATTGACAATTGACAACATTCAAAGACCGATATTTTTCCTTTAAAATGAATAGATTTCCCGATTCAAACGATGGAGGAAGAAAGCAATAATCATTAGAAATCTCGATGGTTTTCAATTCAGTTATTGTAAGATTTATCACGTACTTGCGTATTACAATCTCTCGCGTGGGTTTGTCTTCTTTACGTCGATCGGAATATTGCTATCGCGAATGATTAGAAATGTATATTTAAATAGAGTGGCTACATTGTAATCAAAATGTCATGCTGTTAGTAAGCAAATGAATACTTATCCACCACCTGTGATAAGAACCCAAAGCCGTATATTTCATAACGTTTCTAGTTGTATATACAGGCGTCATATACAAATCCATCGAACTAATTTACAATAAAACAAACATCGCTCTACCTATCTTCTGGGTGCCGGTATGTCGCGAATGAGCGTGATTCATTCCTACACAGTTTTCTGTCACTAATACCGATTAACTGCATTGTAAACATTTAGAATCTTAATTAGAGGTGTGCAAACTGTTATGGCAAGAATTAAATATCGTTGGAATGATTCGAAAGATGAGCGAACTTCGAGCATGCTTCGCAATATTATTAAACAAAGTGAAATCGTCAAGAATAAATACAGAGTTCATATAATGATCTCTTGGTCATTCTTACGAAATAATTGGACCACGAAATAATTGAACAGATTATCTATATTGGATTATAAAGCGCAATACGAAATAAATTGCTCGTAAAAGTTGTTGATTACTCATCTTCATTTCTAAATAATACGAGCATCCCCAAATTCGCATACTTTCCTTACAAATTACACACCTCTAATTAACTCGTGATAACTTGTAATATTTGAAGTCAAGACATATAGCATTAGGAAATAGTATCTCGTGTAAAATGTACACTTGACTAGATTTAATCGATATATGCATGTATATGTATATATGTATGTATATTAATTAATAACGAATAGGCGAGTTAGTGCGAAGACTTATTGTCGGCGCCTGCAATAGAAAGTGAAGTTAGCACCAAAGCTCAAATCACATAAAGCTAATGAAGGAACAAGCGATTGCAATATTTCCTTTGCAAGATATCTTTTGCGGTGAAGACGTGAAAAAAAAGATAAAAAAAAAGAAATCCCTTCAACCTTCACCTTCACCAGCCATGTTAAGACACAGGATTACTTCTGAACATCAAAATGGCAAGATGTTGTGCAAAATTTGTGAAAAACTCGACATGTACAGAGGCATTACAAACTTATTTGTCTCTTAGTATGTTCTCTGTAGTACTTCACAGGGTACACGTATTATCAAAATTGTTGTAAATCGTAAAGAAAGTTCTTTGGTACTTACGATGGTATAAGTGGAGCAGGTAGGCCAGGATTACCACGGGTTGGCGGAGGTCCACCAGGTCCAGGTCGGCTTGGGATAGCCGGTGCCGGCCGACCAACCGCCGCCGGAACCGGAGGTGGTGCACGAGAGCTAGAAAGAGGTGGTGGCTGTGTCACTCCACGTCTTGGTCCACCAGGAGATGGTGGTGATAACCTGTAATGATTATGCAACAAAACCATTGTAACGTCTTATTGCGCTCTATAGTTTCCAATATTATAGTAATAAAAAAATCAAGAATTATCATTTAAAACATTGAATACTATTTTACATCTTGTAATTCAAGTGAAAATATACTAGAAAACTCTCTCTACAAATCTTTTGCACGATTATAAAAATATTTGAATATCAACTAAATTATAATATACTTCAGGTGTTGGTAAAAACTGTACCTTAAAGTCTTTTAGTTTAAAAACAGTGCACAAACTGAATGAATAGTAATAATACAAAGCGTACATCGAAAAAAATTTATGAGTATAAAAAATATGAAAAATTTCGTACTTTAACTAAAAATACAAAGCACATAAATGCAGTGTATGCAAATAATAACGAAAAACTAACTTCAGTTTTATGCTTCAAGTTCTTGGAAATAGAGAATACAGTAAAAAATATAGTGGCTCTTACCCAAGACTGTTTGAACGGTGTTCAAGTATGTGTGGTAAAAGCAGGCAGTACAAGATTGAAAGACATACCAAATTAGTTAAATGCGTAAGCAGTAATGAAATTAATCACATAATTTTTTACCTTGGGTTTTCACCGGATGCCAACCAATCATTCTTCACAGGCGGTGGCACTGGAGTGGAGACGGTTGCCATCGAGACATCTCCAATAATACGAAGCGCTTCTTTGCACGCGTGATACATGCGTAACATTTCTTCACGTTTCTGTGCCTCTTCCGGCGATTCCTCCATCATCGAAGTCTGTGACACGTAACGTATTAATTATTTGAGAACCTCATTCACAATAAATAGTGTCATAAAAATGTCAATGTCCTGAATTCTACCTGATCACCGCTTGCGTATAGATGAGCCAATAACTCCCCATTAATGAAATCTTTTGCATTGTTAATAATCAAATGCATAATTGTTTTCGGGACCAAATCGCGAGTCGTTTTCGTAACAATTTTCATGTAAGAATCCACCAAATTTCTAATGGTTTCCACTTGGCGTTCAAGTTGAGGGTCCATTGATGACTGAGCTTCAGATCCACCCTATAAATACAATGAGGATAAATGTCATGTCTTAATTGTTAGCATAAAGAAAGTTCAACATTGTATTTAATATATGTTACATACTGTAAATACGAAAAAAGTTTTTAAAAATGCAGAAAAAGTTGTATTAAATAGTGTCACTGATTTCTACGTTCACAAATGCATCTAACAAAAAAAAAAACAGAATATGTTCCCAAACAACGCATACATTTAAATAGTTTATTGTACTCATTATTGAGAAAGCAGAACTGCGTGGAGGTGTTCTATTTTTGTGTGAATGTTGTGTGTTGTTCTGTATAGCTGTGACACATTTCTATGAGAGTACCAACCTCATATCCTTCCTTTAGTTGATTAGAGGCAAAAAATTAAATAAAAATTGTAAATGTAATATTAAAATCTAATTTCCGGAGAACAAAACAGTGCACGATATATGATTCGTATGCATAAGAAAGAATACTAAAATTAAATATGCTTTCAAGAGTATGCAAGAATTCAATCTTCTTTAATACAATCATTATATCATTAGTAGAAAATGAAAGTTTATTAGAGCTAAATTAAAATAGAAAGCCCATCAATGATTTTCATTGGATAGAGTTCTTTAAATGGAAACATCCAATAAAATAATTTACGACATATAATCATCTACTTTTAAAATAATTGCACACCACCACACAGATAAGATGTTATGTCAAACAAAATTTTCAATTACATTTCTCATATTAACTCACCCGCTGCTTATCCTAAAATAAACCACAAATAAAATAATTTCTCGTTGTTAAACATAAAATATTTTTTGACATAACAAATAACGAATAACATTTACCATTTGTTAAAATAAATAATGAAGTAACACTTTAAATACAGATATTCCACAATTGACGAACATATGCTTACTGAAGCTGCATTATCGTTAAATAAGATGTAGTATGTATAAACATACAACAAACTAAATGCATATACGTAACATATTCAATGTTACAATTACAAAATAAGAAACATACCTCTCCTTCACCATTCGCTTGCTCCGTCTGCTTTTCAGGATATACACCCGCTCTGAGGAAGGAGGCCTTCCATGAATCGACATCATCCTGCGTTTCACAGCTCAATTCAAGTTGTTTGTAATCCTTGTATACATTTCTGCCTTCCGGATTGAACAATGCGAATAACTGACGTCGGGACATGAATCCTTGTTCCAAATCACGTAATTTCAATCCGTCCAAAGGCAGCATGTATTTTTTCTCGCGTTCCTAAACAAAGAAATAATACATGAGAATCGGGTGATGAACGTATCGTCAACTATATTATGAACGAAAGAGTATTTACTTCTTCGTCCTTGTACCATGAAATGTTCTCTGATGTCAAGACGAACCAATAATCTCTTGAACCACCTTTCATTATACCAAGATTGTGGATGCACATATACCCTTTACGTATCACTTGATTTCCTAATGTATGACGACCGGATTTAACAGCATTTTCTGAAGATTGTTGTGCACTGCAACACAAGGCATATAATATATAATGAAATGTCAAATAGTAACAAGCATTTCAATATATCATGTACAAAAATTTATTATAACAACTTGTCATAAAAATTTTGTTAGTTCATCATGTAAAAAATCTAGCAAGATAAAAACCTAGCAACAATTTTTATAACGGCTTACAATAAACGTTCACACAAGTTAAATTTAGTGTAATGCCATACATAAATTATACGTAATATTAAATGATTCAATTTTTCAAAATATGTGCGTTCATATAATACGAGAATATTCACAACGATAAGGTGATAGAAAAAAATAACAATATAGAAAGGATAATTACGTGAGTCGTGTATCTTTATAGTTATATCTTTTATAGTTATATTTGAAAGTTAAGTTGAAGTTAGAAAAATTATAAACAAAACTGTCTAGTTAATATAACGTTTATCAATTTTTTTTTTGTAAAATGTAATTTTACCTTGTAAAGTGCATTGATTCACATAGAGAAATTATATCATACAGCCACAACAACTCCATGCACATACTTTTTCATACAGCTTTGAATATTATAGTTGCATATTTTTTAATATGCAGTTAAACATCATTTGTAACATGTAAGAACACACAACGTTATTTCTACTTAACACTGTAAATATTTTTGCATATCATAACGCAATGAAAAATTGCAGAAGCAGATATTACATATATTGTGAGATCATGTGAAAAATGATGGAACTAAAATTCGATGCTGCTGTATGAAATATACGATTCGGAGTATTATGAATGACCGTGGCAATGAATGGTATATATTAGATTATACATTTGAGTTGTGCAATTATGTACAAGACATTAAAATTAAAATCTTCAAATCTTAATCAACTATGACCATATTCTACAATACATAAAATTAGATTAAAAAAATACACACTGTAAAACTCAATGAGAATATATGCATAATGGCATACAATATTTCAAGAGAATTAAATTAAATTCATTATTCTGATAAACTACAACCATTTAATTGTATATAATATGTGTGTATATACGTATATATATTTATGTATATACACACATACGTATGTGTGAAAAAAATTGTACATATATTGTATACATAATAATCAGAAACTTTTTATAATAATATTATATGTATAATAAA